>NC_142930.1:8597227-8607227 GCF_046866305.1 Octopus bimaculoides | reverse complement strand
ACAAATACAGTAGATAAACTAATCATGGATACACAAGTGGTCAGGATGATCACAACTGGAATAATATTTGTCGCAGGTTTTCTCAATCAATGATGACCTGAGACTAGACAACAACATGAACATCACAGTAGTTATTGATCCTAATCCTAAATTATCAAACATTTGTGCTTCATAAAAAGTAGACCATTAAAAAAGAAAAAAATTCTACATGGATCGATATAGCACCAACTGTATTACACAAGGTTTAGAGACACAGTTTATTTTTAAAACAAGGAAAATCAGTTTTAGATAGCGAGAATTGGAACTTAGGTTCAATTTTTTTTCGTTTTCACTTTTTTTCAATCAATATGTTATTTTTAATTGGAAATAAGCTTGAATCGAAATTCATTAAAAGCTGAAATCAATACATGAATTTATTAGATTATAGAAATTCAATTCCAGCTGAAATTTGATTTTTAGTCTTTAAAATCTGTACCGATCGTTCTCCAGTCCTCGATTCAAATTTATGAAAGTGTCAAAATAAAATTTCGAACTGACCCCCTCTACATATAAAAAGAATTGAATTTGAATTTAAATTTCTTTCTCTGAGAGAAATTGATTAGATATACATTGATTGGTATGATTAATGCGAAATTACCTTAAATCTGAATTTTTTTCGTTATTTCATACGTAGATCGAACACAAAAAAATTATATCGAAGAAAAGTTTTCGAAGAAATTAGAAATCAAATAGCTGAATAACGTATGTGCTATTTTAGTGTGTGCAATACTTCACATATTCATCGAAGCAAATGATGCTATCATATTTTGAAGGCAATGAAAGAAATTCCATTTCCACACAGGTGTTTAATGACATTTGAAGTGTAAATTCACTTACAAAAGCACATATTTTTGCTACACATTCAAATGGAAAAACTGCATGTTTTAGCAAGTAAAATATGGGGCATTATATTGATGACGAAAGCAGCCTGCATTTATCAAATCAATAGGATATTTGTTGCGGAATGGCATTTAACGCCGTTTCGTTTAAAAATACGGAAATCGACTACATACGTTTCTCCTATTTACGTTATGTATGTATGTATGTATGTGAGTATATGTATATATATATATATATATATATATATATATATATATATATATATATATATATGTGTGTGTGTGTGTGTGTGTGTGTGTGTGTGTGTGTGTGTGTGTGTATGTATATCTTTATATTTATGTATATATATATATAAAATCACAAACACCATGAGAATAATCCAGTTATGGCAAAAACGCGTTAGATGTTATTGATTCACGTAGATATCAATAATGTCTTTGATATCGCTCAAGTAAACCACATTCATTAATGTTTTTTTTATGTTTAATAACACAATGTAGCATTCTCCAGCATTCAGCGATTTAATTACATTTGTAATGGCTGAAATCCAAAGAAATCTAGTTTCAATAAAGAATAGAGATGAAATAGTGTAAAATAGGATAGCATACTGAATAGCAGCTTATATAAGTCTTATGGTGAGTGCTTTCAAGCAAAGCATAAAGACCACGAACTAAGGAAGCAGCTTCTAGGCAGAAGCTTCTGCTTTAGCGCTTGTTCGTTATGCTTTGTAATAGAAATAGCAGTCAGATCGCCTTTCAGACACACTCAACCGTTTAGAAGATAGGAAGAACATATTTAAAGAAGGGGGTCTTTGATATATAAATAAGATGCGATATCCCCAGCTAGAGCTTAATATATCATACGTCTGCGCAATCAAAACTAACATGGCAGGTCAACAACATAAACAAGTGTAAAGCCCAACCGAGAACAACGTGGTTTCAGGTTTCGAGAGGATTTCATTTCAATTTTAGTTATATGACAATTTATTATGTATTTATGTCTTTTGTAATTCAGTATTTGACAAGAGGAGTACTTGGTAAGAGGAAATTCTAAAAGAGAAGGTGAATCTGTTTCTTTCCGAAAACATTTTGGTACCAGATTTTCAACACAGACTTTTCTGACTTGTTCAGTTGTGGTCACTGCCTCAGTGCAACGCTAATGGCAACTTATAGGTTACCCGATTGAAGCCAACATTTTTCCACTTGCACAACCCTCGATCTTGTTAAAATATAGTTTCCTGCTTCTAAGCTGTGAAACCTTTAGAACAAGTTAAAGATAAAGCACTATTGATTACTTTTGTTGGAACATGGATACTCATTTGGTATGTAGTTGTGTGGGGACAGTAGATGTACCTTGTCTACTCATGTATGTTCTGATACTTATTGTATCGATTTATCGACTTTCGGGTAATGGAAGACAAAGCACCAAAAGGATCCGAAATCGGAGCGGGGAGTAGCAAAACTTCAAAATATTACGTATTTAGTTAAGTACTCTGCAAGTATTTTGCCATTCAACCGTCCTACTCACATTCATAATATTAGTAAACAACTATGAAGTTAAAAAAAGAAGTGTAAGAACTAAACACAGAAACAAAAAAAGAAAACAAAGTTGTGTCTAAAAACATACTGCAGACGATCAGAACGACCTGTCAGGTTAAATCTATCTGTAAAGAGGCGGTGTAAATATGTTGTTAAACAGCTTAAAGCTGTGTTTCTTTTCTTACTCTGTAGCGTAGTGCTGTACGTGCTTAATATCTATAGTTCAAAATAAACAAGTATGTTTTTATTGTTACATTGTATCTCCATCAGTCCAATCACAATGGTAAAACACCGAGTTACTGAGACTATGCAAACAAGACTTTCGTGCGCACAGTTCCTAAACAGTAAACGATGAAATAATACACTATAAAGAAGAGGTGTTTTATCCTAAGGCAGGATATTTTTAGACTTTTTTTTTAGGAATTCTTCGGTTTTATTATCTATTCAGTCATCAAAACAACCGGAGTATAATTGTCTCTTTCATATGTGTTAAAGCAGTTTTTGGTAGATTGATTTACTATGTCACCTTTTCAGAATTTTTTTCTATTCCACATATATTGAAAAATAAATGGTAAAATCATTTAGGTACATCACAAAACCAATAATTTTTTCTTTTCCATTAAAAAAACAAAAAAAAACAAAAAAGCTGGTAGATGTAAGTCATCTGAAAACGGGATTCCTGAGCTGATTCCCAGGTGGATAAGTTTTTATTTTACATTTGTCCTTTGAAAAGTATTTAATCTATCTGTTATGAATCCTAGGAATTCATTTACCATTTCATACGAAAGCTACAGGAGATTATGCTAGTCTATCGCAGACAATTTTCCTACAAAAGTCTGATACATTTTGCCCGCAATAAGATAAATTGAGTTTTCCCGCAAAAGCAAAAAGGTACGTGCATCAGATTTGAACTTACAAATAAGCAACCATATCCATTTGGCTATTTTGGTGGTTCTGTTATTTCCACTAATATCTAAAGTTTCGTGTCACGCATTCTTACTTTTACTTTGTCTCTCTTCTTATTGTTGCTTGATTAATCTTATATCTTAGAGTTTCTGAATTATGTGTAGCAGTTAGCCTTCTTGTCTACCCATAGTTTTGACTAAAGCACCGACCAATTACAAGAGAGCAGTCGAAATCCATAGATGGGCGAAGAAATGTTTTGTGGTACATAATTAGATAATTTGTTTATGTCATGGGCATCAATATTACTTTTGCCCACGTTCTATTGAATGTTTGGAGGGAAAATGTTTTTCTTTTGTATATCTAGCTCTATGAAAACCGTGACTGAGTAGGGAGCGAGAGAGAGAGAGAGAGAGAGAGAGAGAGAGAGAGAGAGAGAGAGAGAGAGAGAGAGAGAGAGAAAGGGAGAGAGAGAGAAGGAGAGAGATAAAGACAGAATGAGAGATGGTAAACAAACGCTTTATAACATTACGTAGTAAGATACTCCTAGCCCATGCAGATATTGCTAACCGAGTCCTTAGCAAATAGGATATTTCATGGTGTGAGAGCTGTGTAATTCACAAGACTTGTTGCTGTTGCTATTGCTAAATAGTGCTTGGTCAACTCTGATCAAACGGTCATATGAGATGCAGGTAGACGGCCAAATGGCTAGGTATAGTTTATCTATTTTGTTTACAAAATGCTTTAACCTAACTGTGTACTACATCGTACACTCATATAGAGATAAATCATATGAGACAATATGATACTGGACATGTAGTTCTATGTGGTTGTTTAATTCCAGCAGAAGTTTAACTAACCAATCAATGAATAAAAAGTATTCCAAATATGACTGGCCCTTTACTGTAAAGCTATCCTAGGCAACATTATTTGGTGTATTCTCCTTTGTTTAAGACGGCAAGGATTGATTTGGAGGAAATTTGGTTGCAATTTCTTGGAATATCTAGCGATCGTATGCGATTTCGTAGCTGGCTCGGGTATACTTATTGTTGTTGTTTAACCCCAGATTAAACTGATTAAGCAGCCTTGCGACGAAAGGCGATCTAGTAGGAATCACCCATCTCAGACAACAATCACCCAAAGAGTCTTAGGTTTTGAAGATGGTAGGATGGAAGTTGAAAATTATTTGGCTGCTATTTTTAGTAGCTAGCTCTCCTTATGGAAACTACAGTAAAGGTGAGAAAGGGGTTTGGCCAGATTATGCCACCTGCTGTTCGTCTGCACTATTTATTATTGGCGGCGTCAACATTTCAGCTCACTGTTGAGGGCTAACAAAGCTATTTTCGTGAATAAGTTTGGAGGTAATTTTCCATGGAATAATAGGTAATATATGATACAGAATTTGTTTTAGCAAGAAGAAAAAAAAGTACCACTCGCAAGTCCAGAAAGTCTTTCATTTTAAGAGGTGTTTTGTTTCGTTGTGTATTGATGAAATATGTGTACAATCCTTGTACACATATTTCGTGTTAAACAAATGAGTCGTGTTAAACAAATGAGGATTCCAGATGGAGCTATAATAATCTAAGATGGATTTAACACATTCTTTATAGGCCATTTTTGTGAATTTTACCTGTTGGCCAAATACGGTACCTATGAGCAATCTAAGCACTTTGATGTGTCATTTTGTTGTTACGATATTCCTATGTCTGTTCTTGTTGTGGGAGGATCCTGACCACACCCACGAGACCAAAAGTGGACAGACAGATTTCAATAAAATAAAGAAACTGTGTGAACAGTCGGCAGTTGACAGCGGGCAGTTGACAGTGGGCAGTTGAAAATATTAATTCTGCGAAAAGTTAAACTAGATAGCCATATCCAAATATTTATTTGGGTAATACTATTCCTACACCCTTGTGTATACCCCAACGTCGTCATAACACTATTGGCGACGAGATATTCAAACCCCTCGAAGACATAACAGTTCTGAAAGTTGTCTTTGTTTCTAATTTCCAGTCTTATTTTGCGAGTGTTTGGCATGTTTATGTGGTTGACATGTGATAGTTGATTATATCTGATATGTTATGTTGTTGGTAAAGGACACAATAAATTTAGGTGTGACTTTAAGTGTGTCGGCTTTTACTACAACGAGAGTAAGACAGAGTTTATCACGACCTCCAAGTTAACTGAACTTAAACCGCTCAATAATATGTCAGTCAAAAACGTTGACGACTTCAAATATCTTCGATCACACATAGTGGACTTCCAAAAGGACTTTCGCATCCGCAAAGCTCTTGCTTGGGATGCATGTAACAAATTTGATAAGATCTGGCGCACAAACCATCCACCCACGCTAAAAGGTAAAATATTTAGAACACTGATTGAGCCGGTCCTTCTCTAGGAATCAGAGACCTGGACCTTATCGTCTCTCTTAGAAAAACAACTAGATGGAATATATACCAACCTGCTCAGAAAGATACAGAACATCAGTACATCAGTTGGAGATCACACCCAAAACTTAGTAACATCTACGGAAATCTCATACCAATATCCCTCAAGAAAAAAACGGCTACAATTTGCTGGTCACTGTCATCGAGCAGAGAAAGATGTTATCTTATCCCTGCTCCTATGGCATCCTTCTAGAAGTGTTTTCTCCAGGAAACTGACATTTCCAGATACTATATCTCGGGACTCAGGGCTGGATATTAGAGATCTGAACATAGCAATGTAGAACCGTGTAGTGTGGAAAGGGATTGTCAATGGCGTACCGACCAACCATAGGTTGCTCAAAGGATGATGATGATGAAGTGTGTTGTTTATAAGTCAAATTTCAATATAATTGGAATAGTTGAAAAGCTTTTTCTGACGAATATTGGGAGGAGTTAAATATGAGGCTGTGCAGTGCATATATCTCGACAAATGTGAAATTCGTATGAGAATTTGTTTGAAAAGTGTGCATTATAAAATAGATCATTGTGATACTCGCTTCTGGAAAGTGCAAATTCCAGGACTGTTGGTTTCTATACTTTATATAAGCTTATTGACCAGATAGGCAATCGGGGAATAACTGCTGCAAAATTTGTCAAAGAGCTGTTATTTTGTGTACAAAAATGCGAACAGAGCCAATGCTTTCTTGTGAAAGGTTCGAAACAGAACAGTGACTGAATCCATGTTGTGATTCAGAGATGAGAATGAGTTACTGATGTCACGAATGAGCCTCTCTAAACATGTTTTGAAGGTGTTAATAAAAAGGTGATGGGACTGTGAGATACTACTTGAAATTTCTTTGGACATTAGAATTGTTGCAATTATCCTCCACCACAGCGTCGATGACGCATTTATTTTTAGATCAGTTGTGCTGTACCCAGAAAGTTCGGTTACGTTTCTCAGCCACGCACGTTTAAGAACACATCAAGGGTAAAGACCTCCTTCGGTCATCAATGACAATGGGATTACACCTAGAAAGTTACCCTCCGAGGAACAAGTCCAGGGTATGGTTGTTTATGGAAGACCAGCAGTCGCCCATGCATACCAGCCTCCCCTCTCCACTCCACCGATGTTATGTAAGGAAAAGGCGAAGACCGATTACAGCGTGGCACCAGTGACGTCGTAACTCATTTCTACAGCTGAATGAACTAGAGCAACGTGAAATAAAGTGTCTTACTCAAGAACACAACGTAGAACTCGGTTCGGGAATAGAATTCACTACCTCATGATTATGAGCCCGACGCTCTAACCACTGAGCCATGCGTTTTCAGTTTTCACTCCTTCTTTCCTGTCCTCATATAAGAGTCATTCACACGCATTCCTGATATATTTCATTATATTTCATTGTGTTGCTTCCAACAATTTAGGTATGTTCTTATAAACTCAAAACATGATAAATGCACATACTTTGAAAAATATCACGTAACACTATATAATTTTGCTGCTCATAAATAATACGTAGGTAAAAACCATCAAACAGCTCACAGAATTTATACCACTCAACCGATAATGATATTTCATGATGTCTACACATCTATCACATTGTTGAAACTACTTCTTCAGAGACAGAAAATACTTCAGCCCTCCCCTGATCAATAGCTGCTCCTGTGTAATGCACAAGTGTGATTCATAACAGATTATGAATTGGGGACCCAGCGATACTTCTACATATTGAAGCACATATAAAAACAATCCGGCACATTTGAAAAATCTCCCTCACATGATATTAACATGATATAACCACCGGCTCATAGTTTCGTAGTAGCCTTTCCTGCCTCTTCCCCTATGCTGTCGCTAAGTCTTCTCTTCTGAGCTTGTAAGTTGTGTATCCTCTGAATCTAAACCTCTTGTTACACTTATCTCTCCAACAAAGCTCGAAGTTGAGTGGGTGAGTTACGTTATCTACAATGATCTTAGCACATGTCTCTCTCTTTTTCAGAAAAAACCCCACCAAGAACAAAAAACAATAACATAAACAAAACAAATAAAAAAACTGGAATATTTGACCTAAATTAAGGAAAACAGTACAAAGAGTTACATGAATCACAGCTAGTAAATATAAAAGCCATTTGTTGTCTGCTAGGGTAGCCACGCAAGCATACATAAGGTACGGATTAATTGAATCCACAATTGTATTGCGGTTTTCGGCGGAAGTCAGTTCAATAAATTCTAATTCTAATGTTGATTGGAAAGTCATGAACATTCTGTGTACATATGAGTTCGTGTTGGAGTTAGTGTACAATATAGCTTCTGTTCTTGTATACATATGTTTGTGTTCATTGAAGTACACTTCAATAAAGATTTTCGGTATATATTGAACCCAGATATAATTGCTTTTGAATGTTCATTTCATCAACGGGCCAAATCGTTTCGTTTTAATACACATAAAAGAGACTCCACAAATTTTATAGTTTTAGATGATTATTTATAACTCATTTTGTTTCATTAGTTAATACAATTCTAATTCAATAGAAGATTAAAGGCGAAGGATTTGAACATACTGAACCTAGTTTTGCACTCATCCCTATTCATCACTTTACTATTCAACTGGCAATGCTTCGAAACTGCAGGCAAAAATATTCAACAGCTGTTAGAGTCAATTACTGTAGATTTATATAGTTTTATATTATTAAAGAATAGCGTGATCGATTGATACATTTCTACAAATCTTAAAGTCTTTTGTTCAAATATCTGGAATAACAATTAAAATTAGATTTGACTCGATTGCTATAATAAAATCCACGTTTTCAATTGCTTGTTTGAGAGAATGAAGATAAAAGCAGTAGGTGATGGGTATACTTAATTCTCAAGTGTACTTTCAAAAAAGAAGTAAATAAATGTAGGGATAATTGGAATGAGAAAATGAATATGAATGTATAAGCGTTATCTTTTGTGAATCTTAGCCTATGAGCAATGGAATAATTCATTAGATTTTCAATGAATTATTTTTTTGAATATTATCGATTTTATATAATTCCCCCCAAAATTCACTTCTCTATAAAACTAATATCACTTTGTACTCCATGATAAATAGTTACATACTAACTTGTATGTAATCACAGCCGGAAGTATCCCAGTACAATTTTTCTTATTTTCTGTATTATCCAACGCTGAAATTTTCTCCAGGTGAAAGTAACTAAAAAATCAGAAATTGATAACCAATTTCTTCTAAAGTCTGGCGTCTATTTGTCGGTAAAAATATAACAATTTAATTCGATTGAAATATAACAAAAACATCTTGCGCAATCTTGATAATATGCTAAAAAGTTTAATTTAATTTCAAATTAAAAGCCAATTATACAGCATCGAACATTTAAAAGTGATGGATGCCAACATTGGTACAGGTTCTATTGTAGATTAGATGTAAATTCTATTAATATACGTAAACTACCTTAATACTGCCAATGTTCCTGCCATTTTAAAATTATTGTTGTTGTCACTCCCGATCAAATATATTTTTCGAATTTGATCTTTATCTTTTTCGACTGCGAGGTATGATATTTGGCAGCGAACGAGTGAAGTGGATAGCTGAGGTAGCTGGCGAACATGATTATCATTTTTGCTGCGAGATAGCGATAAAATTTTAGGCAACATGAATATCAGTCACGCGCATCGAGAAAAGCATTGTCGCTGAGAATTTTCTTTCCTTTTTCAACTTTATTTTTTTTGCTTTCTTTTTTCATTCCCCACCTACTTTCTAATTTTACTTCTTTCTTTTTTCTTTCTTCCTATCTTTCTTCCCCGTTTTTTCTATCACATGACTTTGTAAATGAACAATCCGGTCAGTTTATTTTAATGGTCTACGAATGTATACAATGAGTTTCCTTACTGTAGGTGTTGGGAAGACATTCGGCAAAAAATGGAAACTTCTGATCTTAATTGATTGGAAGTGTTATCATGTACATTGCTTTGTCTTGGTATAAAAGATGGGCTACATGAGTGTTTCGTTCAACATCCTTAAACAAACCTTATTCAGGGATCTTTTGAGCGGGATGAGCTACCCAGCCTGAAGAAAATTCTAACTAGGCCACACCTGCAAGTTCATGCACTATTTATCTTGATATAAGATCACCATGTCGGGCACATGTGGTTGTGATGCATGTGCCTGGTGTACCCTTCTCAGACGGGTAGTCATGATGAGTATACTGGGTTTCGTATAATTGTACCCCAGTTTTACTTTGATGGCATGCGCTGCT
>NC_142930.1:8559727-8592227 GCF_046866305.1 Octopus bimaculoides | reverse complement strand
TGGATGGTATGTTGTTGACCCTTCCTTCAGTTACTAACAACCTACATGCGGTAGAATCATAACGAACAATAGTAATTTCCACTGGCATATGAATATGGCATATATTTGTATTTCCTGCTCACTTCTGCAGATGGCTTCTACCATTGTGTGCTTTTCTTTGCAAACATAGACTACAAATGGATAAACTGTTTCCAAGCATCTTTCAAGTAGCGTTGGTATCATGGTCCGAAGCAGGCGCTTCTATTATTCATATATTCATAACAAATTGGTAGGTGCTGCTTAGCTTATTAGTAGTCTTTGAGGGCTTTTACCTTGCCTCGATCGAGTTTAACATTATTTCACTGATTTTCTTTGTTGGTTTGTCGTAACTTATTTTTATTGCTCCTCTGCGTTTGAAATTACTCTTCACAAAATAGCATGAAGATGAGAATTATTCAGAAGCTACATGTTTCAAGGTATTTATCGATTTCGCGGCGTAACATCAATATAGTGGAAGGGTTTGGTATGTAGCAATAGAAATTAATGATAGTGACATCAAACATCTTCGTTACTATGTCTACTGCCTTTATTTGTTTGTACATAAGTCGAACACAATGGGAATTCCAAGTGTATTTTCTTTCTATTTGTATTATCTGTCGGGCCACTATTATCACATTGACCACAAACACTATGATGGCATACATGGGATCCATGGCTTTTAAAGACATTATGTATTGTTTAAAAACACAGTGTTTTAAAGAACTAAACGCTTCTGTATCGGAATCATCCTAAAAACAGGAAAGAAAACGATATTTTATGTCAGTTTCTCTATAACATTGACAACCAAACTAGAGCAAAACACAATATGAAACATACGAAGAAAGAAAATTACGTAGTAATCAAAGAAACTACTACTACTACTACTACTACTACTACTACTACTACTACTACTACTACTACTACTGCTACTACTACTACTACTACTGCTGCTGCTTGTAGTAGTAGTAGAGGTTTCTAATAGAGGTACAATTTTTGACGAAAAAAAAAAAGGAATTACATAGATGCTAGTACCCAGTACTTGACCGGTACTTTATGTTATTTTTCCCGAAAGAATGGGTGGTAAAGTTATTTTCAGTAGGATTTCGAACCCCAAAGTCGAAATAGATATCACCATTCTACAAGTCCACCGCCCTCATAATAATTGCTTATAATTCTGGTGCAGGGTTAGGAATTTTGAGTGGACGAATGAACTGATACGATCGACATCAGTACTTAACAACTATTTTACTTTATTGACCACTAGAAAATAAAAGCAGTTTTGAACTGAGAACATAAAATGCAAGCGAAATACTCGAAGGCAATTTCCAACGATCATCGAATTGTTGACACAAACTTAAAATACCGGCATTAATCAACAGATACAGTCCACTATTTTCAATGACATTGAAGTTTACCGCTTTAGTCGACACACGTGATTTGTTGGTGTATTTATATATATAAGTCACAATATAATGATTCAAGTAATATTCATAAAAGGTTCCTTAATGTATCATTCTATAAATCACATAGAATATATAGTGCGATACCAGAGAAAACGATAAGGTGTACATAAAGTCATCATTGACAGAGAAATTATATTACTATAATTCTTTTCGATTTATTAGACAATCATATTATTTTATATCAATTTTATTATTGTCTCCCATAATCTATGAAATATTGACGTTGCGGTCTTCTACTGTTACGTCGAGAATTTAGTACTTAACAAAGACTTTCTTTCACATGAGGACGTAGCTGAAATTCTGAACTATTTTGAAAGACATTTTTGCATTTTGCATTAACGCAGACATGTAAGTAAGTAATTTATTATTGAATAAAATAATATAAATTATTTACATGTTTTTAAGTTACAAAACAATTTGACGTGATATTTGAATTTTCTTATCGTTAAATTAAATTTCATCAAACTATATCTCTGTCATTTATAACTTTATACATTTGTGTATGTGTATATATATATATATATATATATATATATATACATACACACATACACACTCTCACATACACACACACATATATATACATATATACAAAGGACTTCCTCACAGTATTCATTAACCAAATTCACTCACAAAGCATTAGCCGGCAAGGGGCTATAGTAAATGACCCTACTCTTAAACTAGCCGTCGTGTGTATGTTTCTAAAACCACTATTATTAGGTTCTTTAAAAGGCAGCGAGCTGGCAGAATCTTTATTACGCCGGACAAAATGCTTAGCGGTATTTCGTCCGTTATCCTTTCGGGGGTCAATGAAATGCGTACCAGATAAGCACTGAAGTCAATGTAATCGACTAGCCCCTTCACGAAAATTTCATGCCTGATGGATTGCCAAGTGTTTTAAGGCGGCCAGTGGACATAATCGTTATCGCGCCGTACAAAATACTTAAAGGCATTCTTCCAGGGTCTTTGCATTCTGAATCCAAATTTCGACGATGCTGACTTTACCTTTCCTCCTTTCTAGGACGATTTAATATGTACCAGTCAAATGCTGAAGTCAATGTTATCAAATTGTTCCTCCCCTCAAAACTACTGGTCTTATGCCAAAATTAGAAATAAATATTTAGAGCTTTACTAAACCAGGTACAATGAATTGTGTATTATTTCATAGTAGTCAGTTGATAGGAGAGTAAGCAGTTTAAACTATAGCTCCACCGATCTTTTTTTCCTGTCCACGATGAAACTGTGTACACATGACACTCGCTTAAGATATTTAGTGTATCTAGCCAATTTCCATTAGTTTATACCTGCAATGACACAAATGATCATCATTTACTCAGTAGTAAGGCTTAATGTTAAAAAATCCCTCCAGAAAATGCCGTTAGCGCATTAGTAAAGCTAGTTAGTTAAACTGTACAGAATGCTATAAACAAATTGTATTCAAACGATTTGTCATTCTTAAATAACGTTCTAAAATCTATCAAAAATATAGATAGAGGGACATTTGACTGCTATTTTACTTTATTTCTCACAATGGAAGTTAAGCAAATTTCTAAGTAGGTTAATGATAATTTATGCCTTTCTAGATATTCATTTTGTAATTTCTGGATACAAGGCAGACATACATACAATTCACACACACGTTACAAAAGCATTATGTAGTGCCCAGAACAATCTGGAATATAATGATTAAAAATACACGAATCAACAATGACGTTAAGCATCCAGAGAAAGTTAAAACAAAGCTTGTCCTAGGTAGCTCTCAGGGGCCACACAGTAAAAGCACAATCTCTTGTTGAAGTCAGGAGTCCCCATGGTGTAAATACGTGAAGAAATACTAGTGAAAGAAGATATGAATGAACCTATAATGACTTTTCCGTATTCTTGATCAATCTATGTTTGACCATGGATTCTTAGAAAATTGACTCGCATACACCCACAGCTACATACATATACCCACTCAGTTATACGTTCGCAGATGCATGTGGGATAAAGTTCCCGATTTATTTTCCATAATTCTTTTCTCACAATGTACCACTCTAGTGTTTTAAAACATCATTTCTCTTATAGCTAGCTGTTCCTTTTCATAAATTCTTCTGCTGCATTTAATGAAGTTCAGAGCTTTCAAAATGACATTATGCTTGCGATTGTCCATATGATAGACAGTTGTATTTCATATAGACGACTCACGTTTCATATGTGACCCTCATGCAGACAGCTTTGAAATTAATGTATTCTTGTCATGTATTACATCGGAAACTGTCTTTTCTAATATTTTGTACTAGCACTCGCGTAATATATGCAGTGTCACCAGAATTGTATAACACTACAATAACTTTAACATAATATTCATGCAATTTATATTTATTTAACTAGCAGCCATTTTACTGTGAACATAAAAGACTATTTTCCAGAATGTGAAAATTATGTTCAAAGATAAAAATATTGTTTCGTTTACGTCAACAGGTTTTTCGTAATTTTGTACATCATTTTTGTTTTCTTTTGTTTCAAAGACTTCTGACTATTCATATATTTTTACATTAAATAGGAAATCTTTATAAATCGGAAGACTTTTGTACCGATAGTTTGTTTAACATGAAATTTTATTATATGACATAGAATTTCACAATGTTCAATATCTGAATGAAGGTATCTGCTAGTGTGGTATTTTCATCGTTTAGATTAAATATATTTATAATAGAGTCCTCTAAAGAAAGAACTCACTGTATTATGTAAAGGAAATTGGGTAATTGTAAAAAGTTGCTAGGAAAGAAGATATAGTGGCTTATTTACATGTTTTGAACAATTTTCTAAAATTTGATTCTGGCTAGGCTATCACACAAAAAGAAAACGAGCTATATAAACTGAAGTAATAATTTTATGAAAATGTTTTTCATAAATTCATCTTTTTTCATTTGTTTCATAAGTGGCTTACTCTAGGATATAACGTCCATTATTAGTTCAATCGGTTTCAAAAGACTGAGCGTAAGGATTTTAATTTAATGCTCTTTCTCCCTTATGGTTTGTCTTTTGTCACTGTTTAACTATTGAATCATATAATCGATCGACTTGTCATACAAAAGATATATGGTCGTTAACAGAGGGAAAACAAAGAGAATAAATTTCCTCCTATTTAATGCGAATACTGGAAACATTTAGGCCGCATTTTATTGTTGAAACCAAGCAACAAATGAGAAACGGCATCTCAAATGAACCAAAAGGGTGGATATATAAAATACTTGAAAGAAAATATGCTTTATTTTGAGCGAATCAATGCAGCGATAAAACTAAATTTTATCTAAAACAATCGATGCATCAAATGTATAAAATGTAAAGTAGAACACAGAGAGAATGATTTGCTGTTTACAATACTAACACATCCACTTTGCTTCTCGTCTAGTGAAAGGCCTGTTTATTCTAATGTATAAATTATAACGCATTATATACTAAAAAATGAGTTGCTCACTTTCATAATAAATAGCGTGATGTGTTTGATAAAGGGTCGATGGATTATGGAAAACTTTATCGAATAGATAAATAAGATCATACCAAGTACGAAGGAAACAATATAGTTGTTGCAGTATGAAGTATAATTTGATAACTTCTGTTTTTGAATTCATCGAATACATTTATCTTTTTGTATCTACATGATAATTAAGAAATATTCACTAAGATAATTTGGAATATGAGAAATAGAAATATAATGACACTGCTACCAGCGTCAGTGAAATGCTATGTATTGATTTCTTTTGATCAGGAATAAGGTCAACTATTGAGGGGCAGTATCTCAACTGAATTGACTTGGCATATTAGTAATGTTTATTTTCTGCATAGAAACAGAATTATAACAATGAGTCGACTGTGATGACTTAGAAACCTAGAACATCAAATCTAATTGCTTTTCAACACAATCTTCTTTAATAGATTATACAACGTTTTAGATTCCATTTGATAAATAATCATAAGCGATGCTAGGGCTTAGATTATTATGGAATTTGACGATATTAAGGAAAGGCTCAGACAGACCATAGTCTCTGAAGTTACAGTCTATCCGGGTCTTTCTTTAACGTCGTCAAGTCGTTTCTTTCAAAACCAATCAAGGTATCCTTGATATTCGGCAGTCGAAGTCATATGTTATCAATGCTGGAGAATCTCAAGACTCTTTTCTAGATCCTGGTCTTTTCCTCCTTTACATTAATGATATTTCAAATCATATCATTTCTAAACTCGCCATCTATGCCGATGACACTATTGTTTACTCATGTCATAAAAGACTAGCAATCTTTTACGACAGGAGTAAACAGTAAAAGACTAGCAGTAAGCGGCCTTTCTTGAGGATGATCTTCATGCGGTCGTAGAGTTGGGTAGTGAGCGGCTGCTAAAATTTAATTCTAGCAGGATAAAACGTTTGTAAATTAATCGTTATAAGCAGCCATTCCTTTCCTCCATTGCTATGGGCAAGGTTGGTCTTCCAGAAAGGTAAAATATCCGATTTCTTGGTTTGACTTAGAACAAACATCTCTCTGAGAACAAATATTTCCATTCCATTGCCAGGTCAGCTGTCAAGAAGGTTCTCTCTTTCGTCTGTGCTTGCAAATTTATGATGCCCGAGAGTATCTTGTACCTCCAAGGTCACGATTTGACCTTGCATTGAATATTATAGTCATCTTAGGGCTAGTGCTTCTTCTGGGTGTTTTATCTCTCTTGATTGCATTGAGAATCGAGTTAACATTATGAACTCTTTACTTTAAACTAGGTTGGAATCATTGGCTCATCGTCGAAATGTATCATCGTTGTGTCTTTTCTACAAGTAATTTTATGACCGATGATCTGATGACATTTCTAGTTAAGTACTCTCAGTCAAGATTTTTAAGGGGGATCACCCGCCTCCCTTTCCAGATGCATCATTTCTCTGTTGAGCTTCCTGTTAGTCATTAATATTTTTATTCGTATACCTTCATTTCTCGAACTGTTGCTCTTTGGAACTCACCCCTATCGTCTTGCTTTTCTTTGGTATGTGATATTCTGTCCTGTAAGCATTCTTTTAATCGACATCTGAATTTGTAGGCACCTTTTCTCCTTCTTTGCGCCCAAATATGCATGCGTATATACGTATACATGTAAGTATGTACGTATACGTATGTATATATGCATATATATATATATATATTATTTATATTATATATATGTATATGTATATATATATATGTATATATATATATATATATATATATATATATATATATATATACATATATATACACATACATATACATACACATACATATACATACACATACATATACATAGATACATACATGCATATACACACACATGAATATATATGTTGTGTCGGCACCCCCAGGCGAAGAAGTAGGGTCTCCCAAGACATGTAAATAGAAGTAGTCTGGCCGTGGTAGGAGTGTTGAGTAGCAGTCGAGTAGCAGTTGTATAGCAATTGAGTAGAGATCATCCGAAGGTGCTAAATAGCAGTAGCTTGAGACATAACAATATACATGTATGTATATATATATATATATATATATATATATATATATATATATATATATATATATATATATATATATATATAAATATATATATATATATGTGTGTGTGTGTGTGTGTGTGTGTGTGTGTGTGTGTGTGTATGTATATTTATATATATTGCTAAAAGGATAACAAGCTAAAAGCCAGTTTAATGTTGGTCGACGACAACAACCACATGCAACATTGTTGCAAAAGTATTCTTTATAAGTTTCTTTTACGCTTTTGTGCAAATAATTCAACAAATGATAGAAATGTTTAGCGTTTTAAACAATAAAATGCAAATTTGAGTGATTCAAAAAGAGGAAATAACAGTTTAAGTAGCAGTATATTTCTTGAACTCTGTGTAAAACATTTAAAACTGAAACGATCATAAGAATTATACCTAAAAACAACTTCCAAGTCACGTTTAATCTGAAGACTGAAGTCTTCATTTCTTGTAAAAGAAAACATTAATGTATGTAATACATTTGGTTTGCCTGTTGTAATATAAATTCCTCATGGTCAACCTAACCAGAAAAATAATTATTTGAAACATTCTCTTTCAGCTACAGTAAACTAAATAATGTATTTCTGCTAGTAAGATATTAATATAAATACTGCATTTGATAGTATGTTTATAACTTCGATTTTTCTGCCACTGTGATGGACATGACGCACGGAAGAAATCGGGAGCCAACATTTAAGAACTATAAGAAATGTTATTTTATAGTTATATACATACATGCATATGTATATATGTGTATGTATGTATGTATGTATATAAATATATACATATATATATATATATATATATATATATATATATATATATATATATATATATATATATATATATATATATATATATATATATATATGTTTATATACATACATACACATATATGATACTGACTAAGCTTAGATTTCGACGTTCCTGTACGAAACTAACGCCGGTAGAAAAAAGACTTAAACGGCACGATCTTCTATTCTGGTGCCCTTAAAAATATTCGTCATCATGCCTGTTAAAGAAATCATTATAAAATTTCTGGAAAAGCAATTTAGTAAGTTTATTTATTTATTTTTCTTTTTTGTAATGAATACTTTGAAAAATAATCTGTAAAAATTTGGCGTAGCATGAAAATTTATTAATAATGAAATTATCAATTCCAATCATACGATACGATGATAAAATTTAAAGAAGAAAAGTAACAAATTTTTTTAAAAAGAAGTATATATTACAAATGACAAATTTCTGTGAAGTGAATTTTTTTCTGACAGAGTAAATATTTCTCTTAAATTATCAAAGAAATATTTATAGACCTTTCTTTCGGTTTATAACAAGATACATTTTTATAAGAAATATTTCCTGACTATTTCTATGAAACGGAAAGCAGGCCAAAGATTGTCAGATGACATATATTGTTAACACGTAAGTATAATTAGAAAAAGTAAATATTTGCTCGAGAAAAATAAAGTGGTAAACGAAATAATTATAGTGCTATATTTTCCAATTCAATAAGGAATGAAGAGATAATTAAATTATCTCTGAACGAAATATATTACAATCATGCTTATGAAGATATTTACGTTTGCAATTTTTTCTAACACCATGATTACGAATGAAGATGAGTTCGACACACATGAGGCAAAGACAGTTTTTCTACCTAGCATAATTCGTGTGTAGGGAAGGTATGAACATCACATCTACACATTTGCCAATTGATGATTTATCTATATAATGATTCAATTGCATCGATTCCTTTTTGTTTTGTTAGTAATTCTGAAGAAATGACAGGTAAAGTTGATTTCGATGTAACATGGACTTAGAATGCATAAGAAATAGAACATTAGAAATGCACTTAGTCTGCCTTCCCACCACTTCTACTGAGTCACTGAACCAACATGATAAGACATAAGAAAATAAGACAATACTGAAACTCCGTAGCAGATGCATATAGTTTATTATTATCATGTCATGGTTATTTAAATGATGCTCCCAAATTACTTGAAAATAGGTGAACAGTATAGAATGTTGATACACAACCAATTATCTTAGAGCGTGACTTGATTTAGAATGCTAAATGAAGCAATTATATTTCCCTGATACCATTCATAAAACAATAAACCTTATTTCTTTTATGCGAATTAGAAGTTTTATAATCCACATATGAAATGTAGATATACAAAAATTCGGTATGGAAATAGTTAATCTAATTCAGTTAAGCTGAGAAGTAACAATTGCTTAATTTAACAAGTAAATTATAGCATACATCAAAATAATTTCCTTTCAAATAGGCTATATCGTCTCGTTTTATTAAAATAATTTGATTTCATTAAAATGTAAAAACAGGCGTAGTTTATATGTGTGTACGTGTGTTTAGCATATATATATATATATATATATATATATATATATATATATATATCAAATAATAAGCAACACGGATTTCAAAAGTGATTGCAGTACGCACGTTTCATGCTACTTCAATTTATTTAAGTAATGTGAGCATTACCTTAAATGCAATATGAAGAGCAATCTTCAGCTGCACGAAAAAATGTAGAAAAATGTAGAAAGAAAGACATATTACAAATGTGGCAACATATTAAAACCAAGTGGGAGAGAGCATAGGAAGAATATATAAGTCCATCTTGACATAGCAGGGTCTATCAGGCTAGTAATTGATTCTAGACAAAAGTTTTAACTGTCTCAGAATTCTATTGTTTCTTATCTAGTGGTGATAGCAAAGGGACAATTACTTCTAAAGAGAGGGAAGGTGTAAGCAGTATGCATGGACAAGGCTATAAAAGTATTAGAATCTAGAGGTTTCACTGGTCATAGTAGTATCAGGTCATTTTATTACTATCAAAATGTTGAGGAATTAATGTTGAGGAATTATAGCCCTAGGTATATGGGTCAAATAGGTTTTTTACTTTTAGTCTGAATAGAGTAACAGTATAGTGGTACAGACAACAACAGAATTCTAACTAATGTTTACACAATAAGAGGTATGTTAATAAAATAAAATGAGATGTAGTTATCTTTCACAAAAATCATGAAATAATGTCAATATTGAATTCAGGGGCTCTGGATAGGGTGTAAAATTTAAGGATATTAAGTATATTAAGCATATAGTGATCATGAACACTATTTTGAATTATCTTTAAAAAAACGTATTAGCTGACGATAATGATACTATTTAGGAGACACATAGGTAAGCCTTATTTATATAATGTGAATAAAAGATAAAAATTATTATCGGATTTATATTAGTTTATAATAATGTGTATACTGATGTTTAAGGGACTGAGAAAAGAAACGATGTTAGGAAATAACAAGGATAATCAATACAGGAATCTGATGACTGATTTAAGTAGATTAGATGTTAAGGATAGAGATCAGGAATATATGTTGTAAAGTTTCAATTACCAAAATAAATATGTGCTAGTTGATAGTTCTAGATGACTATAATAGAAGTAAGGTACTATAAATTTTGATAACTTTAGTTATTTAAATAAAAGTCCTATTTTTTAAAAAATTTAAAAGTGCGAGTAGAGCAATGCACACATGATACCCTAAGGTCTAATCTATTATTGATTAGATTAGGATTGTTCCTAAGTTTAAAAATTTAAAAATTTCTACATTTTTTCGTGCAGCTGAAGATTGCTCTTCATATTGCATTTAAGGTAATGCTCACATTACTTAAATAAATTGAAGTAGCATGAAACGTGCGTACTGCAATCACTTTTGAAATCCGTGTTGCTTATTATTTGATTTTAATCACCCATCCTTTTGGGATGTGATATTCGGGTGCCTTCGCATAAGTACCATATTCAAGCCTTGAATCTATATCTAAACCGCATATATATATATATTTATATATACGTGGACATGAATAGGGTGGGGCAATCAGGGTACATGCCCTGGGTGCTACTTTGAGGGAGTGCAACTTTGGCCAAGATCATTTTCTAATTAAGCCATTAAACAAAATGTTCGCCGAGGGGCGCAATTTTGATGCTTGCCTTCGCCATCAATTACTCTAGCTACACCCTTGTATATTATATATATATATATATATATATATATATATATATATATATATATATATATATATACATGTATGTATGTATGTACATATATACTTGCACGTGTACAGTCGCTCATAAAATGATCAACACAATTTTATTAAACTACTAATTTCTACACCAAGTAAAAAAGGTGTCATTTTTCAAATCTTCATTCAATAAAAACTAATTTGAAAAAACTAAAATATAAACTATAAAGGGACATTATCAAAAACTACATCAATTTTCGGGCTGCAACCGCAAATATGACACGCTCATATATAGTGTAACAGTTTAGTAAAAGAAAAGAAAAGATAGAATTTGATGTAACCCTTTTCTTTCTAACATATTTTCCATATTTCGAATATTTGTTATTATTCGATTTAACACTGGTTTAAAGAACTGTCGCTTTTGAGGTAATTCGTTTTGATCAATCGTATTTCAGTAAACTGTTTTTGATAAATTTCAACCAATACTTTTCCTACTGGATGATGGTGAGTCCTTTAGACTTTTAGACTCAAATAATCTTCCCTTTACAGCAATACTCATAGAGTGAGATTTATGTATTTCTTTCCACTCCAGATTTCACCACATGGTAACTTTTGAATTCATTGTATCAATATAAATTTACCTTTACAACTTTTCAACTGTTTATCAAAGCAAACATTGTCTTTTCATTCAGAAAGTAGTCAGTTTGCTTTAAATTTATTGGACATGAATACAGTGGCGAATCGGGGATTCAAAAGGTTTCTTCTCTAAGGACTCCGACTCTCTTTTGTCAGAATTTTAATTCCAATCAAAGTAGAATTATTGTACATATAAAGAAAACAATCTTGAACTCTAAATATAACCTGCAAACCAGCGAAGATAATATGATTGTGTGGTAAGAGGTTTGCGCTTCAACAACAATTCCGGGTTAGTTCCTACTGCGTGTCACCTTGGGCATTTGTCTTCTACTATAGCTTTGGGCCGACCAAAACATTGTGAATGGATTTGGTAGACAGAAACCTAAAAATTCCCGTCTTATATATATATATATATATATATATGTGTGTGTGTGTGCGTGTGTGTGTGTGTGTGTGTGTGTGTGTGTGTGTGTACGTGTGTGTGTGTGTGCGCGCGCGCGCGTGTGTTATTTTGTGTTTGGGTTTTTTACCATCACCGCTTAACAACCGGTGTGGGCTTGTTTACGCCCCCGTTACCTAGCAGTTCGGCAAAAGGAAACGATGCAATATGTACTAAACTTTAAAAAAATAATTACTGCGTTAATTTGGTTGACTTAAACCCTTCAAGGCGGTGCCTCATCATAGCCGCTGTCTAATGGCTGAAACAAGTAAACAATAATATCCAACAGTTGGGAGTCAGAAATCCCCGGCCTTTGTAAAATAACCAGGAGTGAGTAGCTCTTGCCACAATGTCTTTCTAAGAGCGGGACATTCTGATATAAAACCTGCAGCTTCACGTGATTAGTGTTCATCCTCCTCAGCCTTGTTATTAGATACTAATCATATAGATCAGAGAGTGGTACTTGTGTTATACAAGCGTTTATCACTAAGTACAGATGTCACTTTATGATAATCTCATTTGCCATTCCATCTATTAAAAACCTTATAGTGAGGTAAAAGTGGTGACGTGTGCGGATTTAACCAGTAGGAAGCGCACTGTTACGAAGCTACACATAGGCAACAGGAACCGTGTTCGGTCTGCAAAGACATTTAACATTACACAAAGATCATGTCCCACAAAGCGATCCAATCAGACCAGTGGATTTACAACTTTCGTCTGTCACCAATGGTTCGAATCATGCAGATCTGCAGCAGAACTGAAGTGGCATCAGAGAGGTTAAGAAGGGAAAATCAGAAATTCCATTGTCAACGAGGAAGTACGAAAATACCGCAATCATTTGTGAAGATGTAGCAATGACCATATAATAGACGTATATACACACATACGCACGCACTCACTCTCTCTCTCTCTCTCTCACACACACACACACACACACACACACACACACACACACACACACACACACACACACACACACACACACACACACACACACACACACAATAGTAGTCGATTGAGAAAAAATGGCACAAAAAAGACAAACAGAGTATGCAGATCCTTAACACGTGTAGGACAAATTTGACCTCTCAAAAAAAAAAGAAAATCATATTGGAAAATTACGATGACTCCAGTACAAAGGTTTATTACAATTCCAGTCAATCAAACTCCGCTCACAAGATGCTGGTTAACCCGAAGCTATAGAACCAAATATTAAGGAAACCGTTGCATAGTGGAATAGAACCTAGAAGTACGTGCTTGCGAAGTGAAGTTCTTAATATACAGCTATACCTGTAAATGTTACAGTATAGTTTTGATCAAGATTTAGTTACTATTTCCAGCATTTCGAGTGACCACCTAGACACCCTCTCATTTGCTCGTGACTGAAGCTGTTGAAACCGTCTGTGTATTAGTTGGAAAGAACTAGTTGTGGCCGAGATATTAATGAAGATTATATGCCAGATAAAGAGTCGAGAATAATAAAGTACCCGCTAATATAATGGAAATCACTTGACACTTGAGGTTGATATTTAAAGGTATGAAGTACGTGACTTAACTGAATTTCTTATAATGAAAGGCTATGACAAATGTTAACAAAACAGTTCGGTTTTATTCCAAACGTGAGTGTATCATTAATCAGTTTTACATGGAAGCGAATCGCAAATATCTGTCACAGATGATGTATTGCAGAACTGGCTGAACTATTTATTGCCAATCGGGTCATTATTTGCTTGCAGAACTTTAGCGATTTAGAATTTTCTTACTTCTGATGGTTAATTTGATTCGCATTTGTAAAAAAGCAAACAGAAGCAAAAAATATAATCAAACCTATGAGGATAGTTCTTAGGCTAGAATTAGCACCACAGACACTATCAAATTATACCCGACAGAATAAATACCAATAAATAGAAGGAAACAGACGATGATGTAGATCTTGATATATTATGACAGAGGAGAAGGGAGGGAGACTGGTCGCGGCTGAAATAACAGTCGATAAAAAAAAATTGGCACAGAAAAAGCAAACAGAACATGTAGACCCTTAACACGTGTAGGAGAAATTTGACCCTTCAAAAAAAGAAATATATTGAGAAATTATAATGACTCCAGTACGAAAGTCATATATAAACCCTACAATACAGAACACACGTACAACTTTATTAAAGTAAATCTAAACTCTTTATAAAACCTAAAACATAAGAGGAAATTGGAAAAGCGTCTCGCATCTGTCTACAATATTTGTCAGTCTCCCCACCACCACCACCACCACCGCAAGAATATGGCTGAATATGAAAAAACAATTATATAGCTGACGATAGTCAATGTACATTATATAAGCATTACAAAAAGTCATACATATTCAAATATAATTACCTACAGTAATAACTAAATAACTTCGTAGTATGAGAATCTCATCACACGCTACATTCAAATTTCAATAATACAAGAGACAATGACACGTCCACAACAGAACTCACTTTAATATACTTTATACCTTGATGACGTAGACAAGGCTAAACTATAGGGAATCCTCGCCAAATAATATAATCATGCATGATGTTCATAGATACTATAAGCCACATGGTACAAATAACAGGGAATGAAATACGCAAGAAATGTAGACTTTCAGATGAAAACAAGAAATAGTAATATAAGTATATTCTGCTGTCTGTCAATCTCTTCAACCGTATTTGGTGACAACCGGTGTACAAAATCTTTACATTCTTCTACACACCACTAGGCAAACCCTCGTGCATAAAACATACCTACAATAATAATTATTAGGAAAATAAACAAAACACCTACATTAACATTGTAAAACCCCGTAGAACCCTCGTCAACAAGATTTAGAATCATATCTCATATTACTCAATATTTCCAAAGCATAGAAGCTTCTAAACAGTATCTCTTACTGCGCGAAATAAACATAATACAAATTGCACAATTGAAACATCATCCTGATAATGACTGGAGACAAACCCAACGATAACAAGCGCTCTCTTTACATGCTCACTCACACACACACGCACATACACACACCGTGTAATTCAGCATAAAATAACTAAACAATAATGTATAAAAATGTGCAAAAGAGCAAAAAATGGATGAACATCAAGATCAGGTGTAAAACACGATGCATGTAATATATCTATTAACACCACATTAGAATTGACAGACACAACCTTAGGTAATTGTCTACCCTCTAGTAAAAAGATATTCCTTCTCTAGTCATATAAACTCACAGGACTAGTTTCTCGGTTTCTATAGCATATATATACTTCCCACCTGAACAGGACGCCGGTCCGTCGCAGAATTACTCATTTTTGCCGGTCGACTGAACTGGAGCAATGTGAAATGAAGTGTTTTGCTCAAGAATACAACGCCTCACCCGGTCCAGGAATTGAAACCACATCTTAAGATCATGAATCCAACACCCACACCGCTAAGCCAAGCGCCGCCGCGTTTTCCCTCTGATAGAGAGCAAAATTATTTTGAAATATTCTGTCCAAAACCACTCAGTAAAAACAAAGAAATAATAAATTATGATAGCAGCCAACTTCTTACTTCAGATACAATAAAAGTACTTGGGAATTAAAAAAAAAAAAGAGAAAATTTAAAATTGAGAACAATGGAATTACAAACACGCTTTCACACCCAAAGCCAAAAAGAGTTCGTTTACTTTTTAGCATTTTCTACATTCCATACGAAACTTACGCAATCCATAGAATAGCAGATCTGTGAAAAAGCAGAGCAATGCAAAAGTACAACGAAAATGTTAACGCAGGCGTGGTTGTGTGGTAAGAAACTTGCTTCCCAACCACATGGTTTCGGGTTCAGTTCCACTGCGTGGCACCTTGCGCGATTGTTTTCCACTATAGCCGATTAAAGCCGATTAAAGCCTTGTGTATGGATTTGGTATACAGAAACTGAAGGCCGTTGTATGTATGTACACACACACACACACACATACATACACACACACACACACACACACACACACACACACATCTGTGCGTATGTGTGTCTTTGCATCTGTGTTTATCCCCCACCAGTGCTTGACAACCGGTGTTATTGTGTTTACGTTCCGTAACTTAGCGGTTCTGTAAACGAAACGATGGAATAAGTACCAGATTTAAAAATATAAGTGCTGGGGTCGATTCATTCGATTAACAATAACTCAAAGCGCTTCATTCAATTAACAATGACTAGAACAAGGGAAACAAACGAACGAATAAAAGATGAAAGACAAATGAGTATAGATCTACCATCTTCCTATTCTCACGCTAAAATCTAGAAATGTATCATATTCAGCTTTCCAACTGACAATATGAATTTAGATAAGTTCGTTCAAAGACCAGAGCTTTATGAAATCCAGTCAGCGCGGGCGTTCCATCTCACTAGAAATAACAGCAAGCCTCCATCAACCTCATACTCTGTTTGTATAAAAATATAGGTGGTATCGGTTGCAATGTCTTTTCGATCAGAAAGGATGAAGGAATAAAGAACAAATTTACACTACGAACAAATGGTATTTTATCCTTACGAACTCTACTAAATGGCATCGATGTAATCAAACCCTTAGTTTTATTCAATATAATATTTTATTATGAAAGAAAGGACAAAGCCCGAAAATACAAAACTCCTTCTTTCGTCACCAATCCTATATGGTGTATGGTAACAAGATTTGTAGAATTTTAAATTTCGGGTAAAATAAACACTTCTGACTAGTTATGTTTAATAAAAAAAAAAAACTTATTTACCTAAGTTATAACATCATCGCCCCCAAAATAGTCACCCTGCGCAGCAATACTCGGTCCCAGCGGTCCTGCAACTTTTGTAATCCGGCCTGGAAGTCGAGGACCTTCTGTGATTCGCCCTTGATCATGACAACGGGTGTTAAAACGGCGACCTTAGAGACATATTTTCATCTTGAGGAAGAGACAGAAGTCTGCAGGAGCTAAATCTGGTGAATAGGGTGGGTGCGGAAGCTATACCCAGTTGATTTTGGCGAGAAAACCGTGTGCTGCCATCTGTTGGCGCGTTTCAGAACTAGTCCGGGAACTTTTTGATACTACCTCGCATATTTAGATTATACTTGAATCTACTCATACTCCTAAAAAACATGCAGACAGACTCATACCCAGATTATGTCACTACCACATCCTCTCGTCATTCCCCAGACAGCAATACAGCATCTACTATTTGCAGGTAACTGAGATAGTACTTAGAGTTCTCAGCTACGTCGAAGAACATGAAACATAATTAGCCATTGCTTTAGACAACGTCAATACCGTGCAACATTAAATTAGTGACTGATTACTCGACTTAGTAGAAATGACAGCCAAAAAAGACCCCAAATTAATCTTTACTCACTTAAAAATGACACATTAAATAATATTGTCTGCAGTGCTCAAGCCTGAAAATAGATAGTCGTGAATGCAATTCTTGTGATCATAAATCTGTTTGTTTAAATCTGATTTCGTGATAAGGAAAAACAACAGCAAAGTTAATGCATACACAGAAGATACAACATAAAATGACACACAACCATATCCAGAATATGTGTATGTAAATAGAAGCAAATAAGCAGCAATATCAGTAGAGAAACAAAGTTTTAGATCCATCATATACTGTGTATTATGGCAAGCTTGCTTAGGTGTTCATTTTGTCAATAAAGATCTTTAACGGACTATGAAGAATACGAAACAGTCAACCAACACAAGGAAATAGTAATTCTTAAACTGAAAGATCACCTTGACATACAAAGTGTATAGTTTATCATCACAGATAACGAGCCTAGTATTTCTTTTCCTTGTACAAACACCAACAAACAAGTACATATATATCTATATCTCCTTCTAACCCTATTATAGCACCATCTTAATAACTCCATCCTTTATACTCAGTCCAGAAAAACACAACTACAAAACACGTACAAAAACAACAGAAACAATAACAGTACCATTAATCCCAAATATTGATATCCATTACCATAGTAACACTTCTTTCCTTCTAATGTACCATCTCGCACGTCTTTGCGGTAGCTACTCTGGTACCTGCGGAATGGATAGTGAGGCAAGAATATAATATTCTCGGATTACCATATTACAATCCAACTGACAAACCACGACGCGCCAGTGCTCAGCATAATTATTACCGAGATGGAACCATGTTATACCTGGAACTGTAGGTCGCGTATAATCGATTGAATAACTATCAATGCATTATAATTTTGTTCGATCTCACATATCCGATAACTGACTACTGGTATCCTAAGCAAAAGCGAAAAAATAGCATGTGATATCAAACTGTCTATGCATGTAACATAGACGTAAAGTGTAGGCGGGCACTCGTCTGATAATGTATAGTTGAGACATCTGTAACGCACAACCTAAGCTTAATAATTATTTTTATTTTTGCTATACACCCACAAAGTTCTATTGAACGGATCAAGTCGATTAAGTCTAATTAGTATAATACAGGAACTTATTTTATCCACGACTAAGGATAATAGAATTTACTTTGGTAAACTTAGGCTCGTCAGAATTTTAAAGTCAGCTCAAAAGTACATAACATAAAACAAAATATTTCATGTGACGACATCCCGTATCAGCCAATCGACAACCTTCATCTTGATCTTTCACATATGACCCGAAATGATTAGAATGAGGCATAATCGATTATATTGGTCTCAATACTTGACTGGTATTGTAATATAGTGATTCCAAAAGGATGAAGGGTAGAATTTGAACTCTGAAAGTACAGAGTTGGAAAATATATCGCAAGCCTGAAACTCCAACGATTCTACGAATTCACCTTCCCTTGGGCTAAAAACATTTTCGTTCATTGGTCTTAGATCTGTCCGGGAAATTTAAGCTTGAAAGAATCAACCGAAGTCACGACTTGTATTTTGTAATCATAGAATTATTAAAGACAAATACATCTTGAACTAATTTGGAAACTTAATACTGATGAGGCATTTTATCTAAACGATCCTGATGTTTCTATACTCTGTCAGTGTATTTTAGCTTAAATGGGTTTTCATCGGTTTTAAGTAACTGAGCATTTCACGGACACGTGTATACTCAACAGAAATCCTAAGGTAAAATCAGCATAAGACTATGTGACAGGGCTTGATTTTGTAAACGGGATTCTGCATAGTTTCCAGCTGTCCGTTTCACTCACAAGGTTTGAGTCGACCCGGATGTATAGTAAAAATCAGTTGCCCAAGATGTTACCTACTAGTATCGAACGCTTGACATCATAAGTGCGAAGTTCTTAACCATCGGCCACTTTTAGTTTCATTATCAGTTGTCGATTTTATTTGTCAGATCAAATTAAAACAAACACTTGAGCTTTCGTGATGAGAGGTGTTGATCAATAGCTGATCAGATTCATTATCGTTTTACTCAACCCAGCGGTGTCTGTGACTTATGGAATGTCAAACAAAACTAGTAATCATAACCATATTACAGGACTGGTTTACATTGAGTTATATCTTTCACACGTTTGCCGTGCTATGACAATAATAGTTTCTAACATTTCCACTGGACATGAAATTTGGAGAAATGGGGTTTAGTCGATTAAATTGACATCAGTGTTTGAGTGGTACTTTATTTTATAGACCCAAAAGGATGAAAAACAGTTGACCATCGCAGTATTGAACGCAGAACATAAATAGACGGAATAAATTCTATAAAGTATTTTTTCTGAATCTCTAACGATTTTGCTGGTTCGCCACCTTTAATACCTCCAATAATGAAAACAGCGTCAGAAGGAAACTGTAGTGATAGCTTTCATGATAGGACTGTTTGATCAGAGTCGACTTAAGGGAAGGTGATTATACGTAAAGTTATAACGTTTAGTATTCTCCTCGATATGAAAAAAAGGAGAGAGGTGAACAGATCTCAGCTGATAATCGAAATCATGTCGCTGACTAGTTTATTTGTGGATGCACTACGGCCCTATGAAACTTGACATAACAGACGTCCATGCAGTAACAACACAATGAACAACATAAAGACTTCAATACTATTTTACCATTGCTGATGTCACTGACCCACACTATTCTGATTGATTTGGCCGTGAAGATTTTTCAGTTCAGTGCTTCAGAAGCTAACATAATTGTGAAATATTCAAGGGACACTTCCCTAGCTTACGATACTCCCTCGTACTTATTTAAAGCTAATGTATTTGCAAGTGATAAGATGCGGCGCCACTGACGGTTTTCAAACTGCGACGCTCGACCAAATATTATTACTAAGTCTAGGAATCCTTAAAACTTCATTAAAATATTGATGCTCAAACTTGATTAATGTTACTAATTTGATAATGACTAAAACACAGAAAAAGTAAAATAACAATGTCTAGATTAACATTAGCAACTTTATAGTCGACCAACAGTGAAAGAGACGGTAATAAATGTTACAATACTAAATACTAAACATACTATTAAATGTAACAAAGGCAACAACAACAATCACGAAAATAATAGTAATTGTAATGTTCGTTTTAATGAGCGTATCATTTAGCAATGCTTTAATAATGAATGGAACTGATTAATTATCTTGAGACTGCTAAAATAGCTCCTTAATTAGTAACAGAAAAAAGATGATTACGAAAAGAACAAGCAAGGAAGAAATAACAATTAACCTTTTCCCTAATGCTTCATTTTAATTCTAGTACAATGAAGACTCTGGTGAAAACTGAAGCTAAAAGTCACCTGTTTTATATCTTTTCTTTACTGTTTGAAACCAAAAGTGCAACAAGTATGTCTTAATATTATTGCTCTGTAGGCGAAATAATGAACTTCACAAAGATTATAATTACTTTGCTAAAGATCACCCTGAAGCAGATATTTTGATTTATTGAAATCTGTTTGCAATTATTTGTTGTAATAAATGGTGAGAGAAGTTGAATAGAAGCCAGCTCGCTATGAATACTCTCCATGTCACAGTTCCAATCTCTGTTTGCGGTAATTTCAGCTGATAATTGTCACCAATGTGTCTGAACTGTCATTAACGGCGTGTCGATTCGTATGCGTGTCCAGCATAGGGTACATTCTAGCATATACGGTCCCTGGACTCCGTTCTCAACGAAATAAGCTAATATGGAACTGATCTCACTAATCTTAATTATCTTCACCTACCTAACATTGCTCTACCTGATACAAGGATGAATGTTGTCATGAAAGCTGAAACACAAGATGGTCAATAAAAGACGTCCAATTCGGAGATTAAAAGTGAGAAATAGTGTCGTAATGTATACCGTTTCTCTAGATGTTTCCAAAGAATCTGCTTTATACGCTTTTAAAAAGAAAGATTGGTAAATATTCCACTAATACTAAATATGAAGATGGAAAAAACAAAAAGTCTATAACGGGCCTCATGGGTCACTTCCACATCAGATTTGAACTAAATAGGAACAGCTACGTAAAGTGGAAATTTAAACTAAATTTGCGCACAAGTAGATATGAAATGTGATCAGTAGGACACAATAAGTCGAGAATGAGAATCCATAAATTACTTTCTGCTACAAAGAGACGAAGAACTTTTACAGGATATCCTGGAAAAAATAGGCCTCAAAAAAGGGAGGAATCGAAAGTAAAGAAGGCTTAAAGACGTGAGTTTAAGAGAAGAAAAGAAAAGCACTATTAATAACGAATATCCGAATTCGAGTCTGAAAGTTTCGGGGTTGCTTTTCCTCTTTAATCTAGAGAGGGAGTTTGAAACATTTTTGACATCCGCCCATGATCACACTTTGAATATGTGAATATGTGTGTATTGGCACTCCGTCGCTTACGACGTCGAGGGTTCCAGTTGATCCAATCAACGGAACAGCCTGCCCGTGAAATTAACGTGCAAGTGGCTGAGCACTCCACAGACACGTGTACCCTTAATGTAGTTCTCAGGGATATTCAGCGTGACACATTGTGACAAGGCTGACCCTTTTAAATACAGGCACAACAGAAACAGGAAGTAATAGTGAGAGTAAGTTGTGGTGGAAGAGTACAGCAGGGTTCGCCACCATCCCCTGCCGGAGCCTCGTAGAGCTTTAGGTGCTTTCGCTCAATAAACACTCACAACGTCCGGTCTGCGAATCGAAACCGTGATCCTATGACCGCGAGTCCACTGCCTTAACCACTGGGCCATTGCGCCTCCACATGTGAATATATATATATATATATATATATATATATATATATATAATATATATATATATATATATATATGTATGTGTGTGTGTGTGTGAGAGTGTGTGTGTGTATGTATGTATGTGTTTATGTATGTATGTATGTATGTATGTATGTATGTTTGTGTGTATGTGTGTGCTTGTGTGTGTGTATAATTGGCAAAAGTAGAAAGTATCTTCAACATAGATGTTGTTTCTGGAAACCAAGACATGACCAGACCATGAAAGGAATTGATAAAAAAAAAAAAAAGAAATGGCTGTTCTAACTTGCAAACAGAAATTGCGCGAGATAATCAGAGTTACCATTCGGTACCTCTCAAGCTGAAGTTTCTTGAGGAAATAAATCTTGAAAGACGAACTGCTCTCATTCAAAAGACTACACTGTTGGGCATATGACACCATCAGCTCAGTACTTTATTCTATAGACCTCGGTTTGAGGAAAGGCAAAGTTGACCTCGTCGTGATTTGAACTGAAAACTGTAAAGAGAATGGAAAAAGCTGCAATACATACTGCAAAAGCATTTTGCCCGGCGTGCAAACGAATCTTCCATCTCACCGTCTTACTACTACTACTACTACTACTACTACTACTTCTACTTCTACTACAGCTGCTGCTGCTGCTTCTGCTGCTACTACTACTATTTCTACTACTACTACTACTACTACTACTTCTACTACAGCTGCTGCTGCTGCTTCTGCTGCTACTACTACTATTTCTACTACTACTACTACTACTACTACTACTTCTACTACAGCTGCTGCTGCTGCTTCTGCTGCTTCTGCTGCTACTACTACCACTACTACTACTACTACTACTACTACTACTACTACTACTACTACTACTAATAATAATAATAATAATAATATTCCTTTCTACTATTGGCACAAGGCCTGAAATTTTGCGGGAGGAGACTAATCGATTACATTGACCCTAATATTTCACCGGTACTCAGTTTATCGATCCCGAAAGGATGACAGACAAAGTCGACCTCAGTTGAATTTGAACTCAGAATGTAAAGACTGACGAAACGCCGCTAAGCACCCCCCCCCCGACGTGCTAACGATTCTGCCAGCTCGCCGCCTTACTACTACTACTACTACTACTACTACTACTACTACTACTACTGCTGCTGCTGCTGCTGCTGCTGATGATGATGATGATGATGATGATGATGATGATGATGATGTTTTCAAACTAGCACACGGCCAGCAAGTTAGGGTGGAGGGAATAAGTCGATTGCATCAACCCCGGTGCTTGACTGCTAATTATTTTATCAAAGCCGAAGGACGAAAGGCAAAGTCGTAAGTAGTTAGGGTAATACTCCTTAGAGATGTGGCTTCGGTTTTTTTTTTCCGATTCCTCTGAAACCTGCTGCCACTTCCCTTACTATATTTTCCTCGGTGTCCTTTCTGAGCAGCCAATTCTGACATGAGAGGAATTCCTCCATGTGTTGCCTTAAGAACTTTTGTTGTTTGCTGCGTCTGTTGTTATTCTCAACTTTCCAGTTCCTTTGAATTCAGATCCTTTAAATATTCTTTACCGCTTGAATGATAAATCTTAGGACTTTTCATTCGGTACAAATCTAGAATCCTTTCGTGGTGCTGCAAGGTAATCACAGCTTGTATATTTATTGTAACCCCGTCTGAGCGCATGTCATTGAATATAGCAGCGCTGAATACCTGCTCCAATAGTTTCACAAAATTGACTACGTTACAGATATTGACATAGTTACCAATGTCTTTTGCTGTGACTCTCGTGGGATCAGTTTATAGGCAGTTTTGTTACATACACTGCATTTGTTTCAACCCGTTCTAAAATTCACAAACAGCGTATATCATATCTTATGCAATCCCACTATATGCGTTGTCTTTAATTACTTTCTGGAGGACACGAGAAACGTCCATTTGCCTTTAGCAAAGTACGTGTAAATTATCATGTCTCGTGGTTGTATGATAACTTCAAGAAGAGAAGCATCAGGATCTTTGGTATAATATTGCCATGCAGTTGTTTTCTCATTTAAGTGTTCCGTTTCAGTGTCCCATTCGTTGTAATATATTTTCAAATGTGCGTGTGTATTTGTGTGGGTTTGTTTGCGTGTGAGTGTATGTGATTGATACTGTTAACGATGATGCTGTTGTTTTTATCAAACGTGTTGTTTACAATGTAACTGTTTTCCGGCGAAATGTAGCCCCACCATTTCCTGAGATTAGAATGTCAAAACATTAAAAAAAATAGATTTGACATTTTGAATTTTGACATTCTAATCGCAGAAATAATACCAAAATAAAAGCATCTTTTTCGCTTATTTCACTAAAAAATTAACTCTAGTTGTTCAAAATGTACTGTTTATTGAAGCTGCCAGAAGCTATGAAAATATAGGTCTTGCCAGGCAAGTAATAATATGAACAAGAAAAACAACAGCAAAAACAAGAACAAGAGCAGCAACAACAACAATTAGAATCTTTTCACAATAGGCACGACGCCGGAAGTTTTGGGATGGGGTGGAGTGTTGGTTAGTCGATCACATCAATTCCACCCCTTAGCTGGTACTTTATTATATCGACCCCGAAAGGGATGGAGGCTCAAATCGACCTCAGCAGAATTTGAACTCAAAACATAAAGGCTGACGAAACAACACTAAGCGTTTTGTTTGGCGTGCTAACCATTCTGCCAACTCGCTGCTTAATGATAATAATAATGGTTTCAAAGTTTGGTATAAGGCTAGCAATTTCGAGGGAAAGGGTCAGTCGATTATATCGACCCATGTGCTTAATTGGTACTTATCTAATCGACTCAGAAAGGCTGAGAAGCAAAGTCGGTGTCGGTGGAATTTGAACCCAGAACGCAAAGACGGACGAAATGCAGCTAAACATTTTGCCTGGCGTGCTAACGGTCCTGCCAGCTTACCGCCTTAATAATAATAATAATAATAATAATAATAATAATAATAATAATAATAATAATAATAATAATAATAATAATAATAATGATAGTAATAATAATAATAATAATAACAACAACAACAACAACAACAACAACAACAACAACAACAACAACAAAAAGAAAGAAATTCAGAAATTTAAGAATTCTCTTCCTCCTACTATTCTCAAAGACTGGAATATACACAATTTCCTGTGAATATTTTAAATCTCCCGCAAAATAAGTTACGAAACCTACAAACTTACAGCTTTCGAACTCACAAACGATTAGCTTCCTGAGTATTCGAAAATGTAAACAACCTCTTTATTCCAAGAACAGTACAATTTTCTCTGTTCCGACAGACAAAATATCACCTCAAAATCTACAATTTTCTGTGAAAATTTTACCTTTCTTTTCCTTTCTCCCTGAGTATTCGAAAATGTAAAATGCGAGCGCATTTGCCCATCCTCTAGAATTTTTTTATAAATGCTGTAGCTTTGATTCATGTCTGCGCATTATCAGCCACTTCATACTAAGTTTCTCCTTTTAAAATACCACGGTCAGGTTGTTGTAGATAACGGATTGCAATTTAGCTATTCGTCACCTTTGCCCGACCCGTTGGAGATAGTTTCCTTCTGCTCCATTCTAGGTGAAACTAGCCACTCTACCCATCATATCTTTCAAGTTTCGTCCACCTGAAGGTCAGGACTAAACAAAACCAAGTCAAAACTCCCTGCCTCAGGCATTCCACAAGGCCATTAATTACAAGAACTAACCCCTTAATTAACAAAATCTTGGCTCTTGTACATAGAGTTACCGGCCTAAAATGATCATAGTTGTGACCCTTGTTAGAATCCTTTCTAAGTTGCACCACTACACCACAAATCACAGGACTGTAAGTTCCCCCGCTCTGCTGCCAATTGCAGATATTTGTCAAGAATTCCCCGAATACGTCTGGCATATGAAAGCAAAGTTTGTAGGGTAGACCATACATCACTGAAATGAAATATGCTCTTCAATATGACGTACGAATATTATATTGTCAAAGCTCTGCGCATACTCAAAGGCATGGAGGAACGCAAGCCATTCTATGACCCCGGATAGCAGATGCACAACCTGGAAACAAAGCCACTATACAGTCGTTGATGCACTGGGGTGGACGCGTGATACTGGATTCCAAACTGGTCTCTGTAGTTTTTTTTCCATCGGTACTTCGTTCAAGTATTAGACCCCTATTCATGCAGCAAGCTAACGCTTCCCGTATTTCATCAGATGTTGTCGGCCTTTCCCAAGATTCCGCATCCGAGATCTGCGGTTGTTGTCACAGCTGCTGTCTTTGTTTTAGTTGCTGTTGTTGTTAGAACCGTCGTTTTGTTGATTTCCTCGTAAACTGTTTTTCCGTTATTGCTTCTGGTGTTTCAGCTGGGGCAAAAGGAAAAGCTGCAATTCAATTTTTTATTCAAATGGTTAATTTCCCGTTTGTCACTTCATGCATTTTGATGGGCGTGTGTCCTGGTGTCGACATAATGTTAGACATAAAATTTTACGATCTGAAGAAATTTTTGTCATTAGAGAGATGCCGCCTAAGACCCTCATTTACAATCATTCTTTTCAAATCGGAGAATAGTGAGGTTTATGTGACGAATCGTTAAGTTTAAATGAAAACAAAGTAGTTCCAAGGAAAACAACTGACCTTCTATGAGCCGAAGTGAACATTAAGCATAGGACAAAAACAACAACAACAACAATATAATTAATAATATTAATAATGATGATGATGATGATGATGATGATGATGATGATGATGATGATGATAGTAGCAACAACAATAATAATTGGTTGGGACCGAATTATCTGAGAGTCATATTCGAGATTCGGTCTCGATTCTTAATTGCTGCCATTTTATTTGTCATTTATAACTCTTGATAAAGACATGAATGTCAATGGATTTTATTGCGCTTCTTTATAAATCCAATTTTTCTTATGTAAGAAAAACCTCATTTGTTACAGTAAGGATAACTAATTGCTCTACAATATATGATTTCTGTTGCTTCTTTAACTTTTATTGCAGTCGACTTTGACATTTATCTCACCTCACATTTTTTAAAATTTGTATCAGTAACGTATTGGAGAGAACGTTAATTGTTAATTCCTCTTTTTATAAATGAAAAACCTCATTGAAATCACTATATTTTAACTAGGTGATGCTGAGTTAAATTAAAACCACATTAGTTGTCAGTTAGTATAGTTTCACTTTCCTTGTTAATGTCATTTGTGAAGGTAAGCACGTCAGAACCATCTATTTACCATCTCTTAATTAATAAATCCTTATTTTATTCTGCATTTAAAGAAAAAAGACATTCGCCATTGAATCTATTTAACGAGGCATAATCAACTTTTTGAAAATGAAAATTGAATGTTTTTAATTATTAATAGACATTTGATTTCATTATAGCTGAGATATTCTTAAAATTAAGGAGAGAGAGAAAGAGAGAGAGAGAGAGAGAGAGAGAGAGAGAGAGAGAGAGAGAGAGAGAGAGAGAGAGAGAGAGAGAGAGAAAAGATTTAATCATCATTGGCACGAGTTATTAAGTAGATTCTTGCGTGCATTAGGGAGATCATTTTTAAGAGCGATAAAAAGACATACACAAGAAAAAAAAAACAAATGTAACGAAAAAGACAAAAACAAGAACATACATTTCTATACATAGATCCTTATTGAAACTTAGCGGAGTTGACATAAATGACGCAAGAGGCCAAACCATTTTTATTACAAAATATCAGCTAATATTGTATCAATATCAGTTCTTGGAAGATTTCGGAAAACATTGTTGTAAAGCCTGCATTAGTTCTGTAGCGTTTGATGAAAGGTAATATCCGGTGAAACTAATCGATGCTCCACTTTTCTTTTATTAAAACTTTGCCAATATCTAGCTTCCTGTTAGCAATCGTTCAAAGAGAATTTTTCTTTAAATTTCAATTATTTTTCTCCGCAAAGTTTTCTAAAAGGAACATATAACATTTGTCTTTAATTAATCTGAAGGTAAGATATACGGGCTTTTAGAGAAGGTGGTAGTTGCAGAAGATTTTAGCCAATTATAATTATGATGTGATATTCAGAAATTATATTTTGGCAAAGTACTCGAGAAGATTTAAAGCTGAATGATATGCAATTCCCTGGCAAAGAACAATGACCACAAGTATAATTTATGACTTTTTAAATATAGCAAGTTTATACGAAAATCGTTTTTTATAAGATACAATCCATTTTAAAGTAAAAAAAAAAATAGTAGTGATTGACTATATCAATTATTTCGATGTGTCTACATGAAATATTACACAGAAAACAATTTATATTTAACAAATATTAACTTAACTGTAGACATTATCCCATGTATAATACTACTCACGTATGGGGATAAGACAAATTTAAACAAATTATAGATATGTAGACTGGTCAATTTCAGGGAAAATAAATAGTTTCTGGTTCAAATAATGTCATCCAACTGATAAAACTTATTTGTAAAATATTTCAGTTTAGCAACTTGTTTCTTTTCTTCAGTACATGCTTAGAGTAATTTTAACATTATAACCGTGATCTTGCAAACAAGACAAGCTAGTACCAAAAACAAATTTATAGTAAGGTATATTACTTTTTATGGCATTTAATTTATGATTTAGTATAGCAATTAATTTCGTGTATATATATATATATATATGTTTGTGTGTGTGTATATGTATATATATATATATATATATATATATATATATATATATATATATATATATATATATATATATATATATATATATATATATATATATATATATATATATATATATATATGTATGTATATCATATATATATATGTATGTATGTATGTATATCATGTAATAGAAGCTGCTTTATAATGTAAAAGTTACCGATAACACATAACGTGTGTTGTTTAAACCGCGCAAGCTGGCCTTTTAACAGCTCGCGTACGTTCACTGTGTGGCATCGGTAATGTGTATCTTTTATTCTGTATCGTTTGCTTGTTTCAATCACTAGACTGCGTCCATGCTGTAACACCACCTTAGAGATTTTTTAGTCGAATGAATGAACCCCGGTATTTTTTTTTAAGACTGGTACTTATTTTATTGGTTTCTGTTACTGAACTGTTATGTTAGTGAGACATATCTACACAAACACTGGGTTTCAAGCGGTGAAGGGTGGTGGAAAAACACAGACACAAAGACAAACAGGCATACACATACGTGCACGCACACATATACATATACGATGGACTTCTATCTGTTTCCGTCTACCAAATCAACTCACAAGGCTTTGGTAGGCCCAAGGCTATCGTACAAGACACACAAAGCGTCACGCAGTGGGACTGAACCCAGAACAATGTGGTTGGGAAGCAAACTTCGTATCAAATAACCACACCTGCATATATATTGCATATATATATATATTGTTGTATTTGGAGACGGTTCTTTAAAGAACTCCTGGCACAGAACTCCATACTCATGAACTTGTACTCTCGCTATGTCGATGATTCAACATAGTGGTAAAGGCACTCACACAAGAAAGTACCCTTGAAATAGAAGCAGAAACTAATACTATGAGGTGCATGCATCAAATAGCTAACTCCATCCAGCAGAGTATTAAGATCACGATAGACTACCCTACGAAAATCTCTTACCTTAGACTCCCAGTACTAGATACAGAACTCTGGCTGGAATCAGTGAATAATAAAACCCCAATCATTCATTCACACTATGTCAAACCTATAGCCTCCAAGTACCTGATCCACACGAACTCAGCTATCGCGGACAATGGCAAATTCAATATATTGATGGCAGACCCTATCAAAATAATGAGAAATGTGTCCCGCGTGTGCGACACTATGAGTTAAAGAGACACATACACCACTTCGTTCTCCGCATGCAGTTCTCAGGATACAGTCATAGAGAAAGGATCAGAGTATATAAAGGAGCCATGAGGAAATTTGAAACTATCATTTGTAACGATAGAAATTGGATTTTTCCACTCTATAGGAGCAAGTCATGGAATACTTACTTTTGAAAGGACTAAGAAGAAAATAGGAAATGCCAACTCATGGTATTATAGCCACAAAAACCTGGAAGCAGAGATAACTCGAATGTGGAATCTAAAAACAGAAACAATTCCTATCATATTAGGTGCCTTAGGTATAATAAAAAAATATTTAGACAAATACATAACAAAAACACCAGGACTAACAAATATATATAACATACAGAAAATTGCACTACTGGGCACTGCACACATCCTACGCAAAACACTTTCAATACAGTAACTATAAGAGCGTCACAGCAAACCACAGCACATACCCAAGGCACACAGAGCAGCGCTCGGTAGTGAAGTGAAAGCACGTTACAAAAATAAAACTACTGAATAATAATAATAATAATAATAATAATAATAATAATAATAATAATAATAATAATAGTAATAATAATAATAATAATAATAATAATAATAATAATAACCTATATACACTGGAAGCTATGCCAACACTATGGAATAACAACAGAAAAAAGATGGTATAAACACACGCCAGAAAAGGTCACAGAAAACGAGAAAGCAACCATACTCTGGGATATGCCAATACACACAGGTAGAGAAATTAAGGCAAATAGACCAGATGTAGTTGTCAAAGATCACGAAGAAAAAAATGCTTTCTAATTGATGTATCAATACCAGCAGATGACAACGTTTCTCTAAAAGAAATGGAAAAACTTTCAAAATACAAAGACCTGGAAATAGAGGTAATTCGAATGTGGAATCTAAAAACAGAAACAATTCCTGTCATAGTAGGTGCCTTAGGTATAATAAAAAAATAGTCAGACAAATACATAACAAAAACACCAGGACTTACAAATATATATAACATACAGAAAATTGCACTACTGGGCACTGCACACATCCTACGCAAAACACTTTCAATACAATAACCATAAGAGCACCACGGCAAACCACAGCATATACCCAAGGCGCACAGAGCTGCGCTCGGTAGTGAAGTGAAAGCACGTTATAAAAAATAAAACTACTGAATAATAATAATAATAAAGATGCCCGGATGCAGTACCAGACAGTGGCTATGCCCGGATGCAGTACCAGACAGTGGCTCTCATGGCTTCTGATCTTAACTGATTGGAAGTGTTATCATGTACATTGTTTTGTCTTGGTATAAAAAGATGGGCTACAGCAAATATTCTGCTTAATACCACAGATTTGCTTGTCAGTTGTTTGACATTAACCAGTTAAGCATGTCCCTTGGTGGCTGACGATATGTGCATCTCTGATCATGAGCAGAAGTAGTGGGGGAGCATTATAGCCATGTGTTGAGAGGAATTCTTTTGGGTTTGAATAATTCACCTTTGGAAACATGGGTGTTTTGCTCAACATCCTTAAACAAACCTTATTCAGGGACTTTTTGAGCGGGATGGGTTACCCGACTTGAAGAAAATTCTAACTGGGCCCCACCTGCGAGGTCATGCGCTGTTTATCTTGATATGAGATCACCATGTCGTGCAGATATGGTTGTGATGTATGTGTCTCGTGTAACCTTATCAGACGGGTAGTCATGATGGGTGTACTGGGCTTCGTATATTTTACCCCAGTCTCACTTTGATGGCATGCCCTGCTCTCTCATTCATTAATAATAATAATAATCACATAAGAACAAGGACGAAGTAATATACAATAAGAAGGTGTAGAATACGTGATGACGGTGATGAAACAACAAATCATATTCTTTCTGTTTCCCCAGTCCTGGCTAAGAAGGAATACACACACACACACACACACACACACACACACACACACACACACACACACACACACACACACACACACACACACACACACACACACACACACTCCTTCTTAGCCAGGACTGGGGACCAGATAGAATATGATTTGTTGTTTCTTCATCATCACATATTCTACAGCTTTTTATTGTATATTTCTTCGTGTTTTTTTCTAAAATTGGATATATGCGACGCAGTAACTATTTTCGGCAGACATATTCCCGGAATTAGCGCGCCAAAACGAAGACTTTTGAATTGTACCATTAAGTTGTAATTAACAGAACCATATACGCGTTCACTTATGGCGGTGGGCAACTTTGTATAAGATTCTGAGAATTATGATTCCATTACAAATGACGCTGAAGAGAAACAGACATTCGGTAAGAGTGTTAATTTCGAAACTGGTTCGTCTATT
>NC_142930.1:8549727-8557227 GCF_046866305.1 Octopus bimaculoides | reverse complement strand
TATTAGCAAGTCTTTATATTTACTATATTATGATCGCAAAGAACACTCATGTCAATTAAAACGGCACATCTTTTTTGTGTGATCTTTTATAATAATATCCAGTTTATTAGCTCTTATAGTTTTGTCGGTATGTACAGGGAAGTCCCAGAGAAACGACACATTATCTCTCTCAGTCACAGCTTCAGTATGGTGTTTATACCATTTTTCAGCGGTTTTGATTTTACAATGCCGACATATTATTATTATTATTATTATTATTATTATTATTATTATTATTATTATTATTATTATTATTATTATTATTGTTATTATTATTATTATTATTATTATTATTATTATTATTATTGTTCAGTAGTTTTATTTTTATAACGTGCTTTCACTTCACTACCGAGCGCAGCTCTGTGCGCCTTGGGTATGTGCTGTGGTTTGCTGTGGTGCTTTTATGTTTACTGTATTGAAAGTGTTTTGCGTAGAATGTGTGCAGTACCCAGTAGTGCAATTTTCTGTATGTTACATATATTTGTAAGTCCTGGTATTTTTGTTATGTATTTGTCTGAGTATTTTTTAATTATACCTAAGGCACCTACTATGATAGGAATTGTTTCTGTTTTTAGACTCCACATTCGAGTTATCTCTATTTCCAGGTCTTTGTATTATTATTATTATTATTATTATTATTATTATTATTATTATTATTATTATTATTATTATTATTGTTATTATTATTATTATTATTATTATTATTAATATTATTATTATTATTATTATTATTATTATTATTATTATTATTATTATTATTATTATTATTCCTTCGTAACACAATGTAGGTAAAAATGCACCGAAATCTTTAGTCATCTGTCAAGTCACAACGAGGACCTCAGACAGTTAATACTTTCCCTAAGATGTGCCCTGTGACCAATAAGGCTGCTGCTTGCAAGACATCAGTCTTTCATGGGATTTTTATTATTATTATGTCGTTTTTTTCTTCTTTCTTCTTCTTCTTCTTCTTCTTCTTCTTCTTCTTCTTCTTCTTCTTCTTCTTCTTCTTCTTCTTCTTCTTCTTCTTCTTCTTCTTCTTATTATTATTATTATTATTATTATTATTGCTATCAATTATACTTCATCACTCTCATTAATATTCTTTCTTTAGGTTTTTTTTTTATCAACTTCCTTACAATATTGTGCACTTATCAATCTTCATCCTCCATCCTCTCTGTAAAAATATAATGCTTCAATATCTTGGTTGTAAACCTCAGCAGATTTTGAACATTTTCCTTGACATTTTGTTCTCAAAATTTTCCTTTGTTCATTAGATTATTCTGGCGTCGTATCTAATAATAGACACATCTGTTGAGTTTAAGGCAGTGATAGTATTTATACTTTTAGACATGGATTGTACAATTCTATTTCCTTCTCAGAAATATTTTCTCCTGATTTAGTCTTTCATTATTCCATCCTTTATACTATATATCCTAGATATCTCTTTCGATTATCCGTATCCATTCCCCGTTTACTAAATTCACCTCGTTTATACTAAATTTATTTTGTCTCTTTCAAAATATTTTCATTTGCACATTTGGAAATACCAAATTCCTTTCTGTTGTCATAGCTAAACATTCTCTTTCAGCTTTACCATATCATTTTAGATTACACATGAATAGCAAATGACTGGTAAGATTGTTCATTTGCTGCCAACATCTACGACGGGTAGGTATGTAGCAGCTAGTGGTACGTTGAGGCTGCGTCATATGTAGAATTTCAAAGATGGTGAGCAGGTGTGGTCAACGTTTGGTTGGAGCGTTTTTTCCACAGCTCATATTTTTGAAGGAGATACAGTCCTGGATCAAGAGTAGATATAGGCTGGGCGCCCAGCATCTGAAGTGCCATGAAGCGCTCACAGCTCCCTATTTGTCGGGTAATATGGTCGATGTATGTTCTACCATGGCGTTCAATAGGGGATTAGTGGTTGGTAGAACGAAGACATTCTCGGGGAAACTGTGCGTCGATGAACATCAACTGCCTGCTCTGCTTCGAAGGACTTTCAGACCAGAACACATGGGTAATTTACAGAAATCTCAGGCCTGGCAGTACTACCGGGGTGTGACGTTGCTGCACTGGTATAATAGTGCCGTCGGCCGCGTCTGCTCGAGATACTTGCAGAGCGACGAAACTGCCCTGCACAGGCTCGTACAGTGCTCGAGGATTGCTGATTTGTAAAGTTCTGTCGAATAGCTGCTATCACATATAGGACGGATCAGGGAGTTCACCGAGTCCATTATGAAAATCCCATCCCACAGTTTTCATTTGTTCTGGAAGGGCAGACATTTTCCCCTTTCTGATGGCTGTAGTAAAAGAAGTTGTGCAGTGGATGCGATTGAAAGACAGAGACATTTCTTTAAGGTCACGCTGGCAGAATCGATAGCACACCGGGCAAATTGCTTAGCTGTATAACGTCCATCTCTATGTTCTGAGATCAAATTCCCCCGAAGTCGATTTTGTCTTTCCTCCCTTTTAGAGTCGGCAAAATATGTACCGGTAGAGCACTGGGATAATCGACTTGCCCCACACCGAAATTCTTCCAAAATTTGAGACACACACACACACACACACACACACACACACACACACACACACACACACACACACACCACACACACACACACACACACACACACACATATATATATATATATATATATATATATATATATATATATATATATATACATATATATATATATATGTATGTGTGTGTGTAATATATGAATGTGTGTATGTGTGTGGTTATGCATATTAAGTAGGATATAATACTGTTGCTAGATAATTCGCAGTGTGTTGTATGTGAGTGTTACGTTATCTGTCAGAATTTGTATGAGTGGGGAGAGGTGAGCTTCGTTTTCGTAGGAATGGCTACGAAAAAGGATGCAATTAGCGAAAATGCTGATAATCCCCAACCAAAAGAAAATGATAGGTAACATAAAAATACAAGAGAAGCCAATGAAAGAATTTTCAATTTATATGTTCATATATGTGTACGTGTGTATTAGAGAGCAAGAGAGATGGAGAAAGTAAGAGAGGGGAAGGGGAAGAGAAGAATAGATATTAAGATGAGGGAAGATGAACGAAGGAAATAAAATGCAACACGGTTTAGTCAAAATAACTACTAATTTCTTATTAAAGAGAGCCAGCTAGAAAGAGGACAGCTTGATCAGAGAACAGCAATAGACAATAAAGAACATAAATTTGTGTGATAAGCATCCAATTATGAATTGAATAGTGACTACCAATCAACTCATGATTGCCCCATTAGAAAGAAGAAGGAAATACTTCACTGGGAAGAATGTAAAGATGAGTGTTTATGCAAATTGGTTCTGTTCCAAATAAAAAAAAAATTATAATCTATAGAGTTGGTAACCCTATTCTCAACATTATTGTAAATCAGACAGTAATTTCTTTCCACCCTGTATAGACTACTAACAATTGGAGTACTTATACAGCTCTTAGCTAGTCAAATAAGCATTTTTTTCTTTTTCTATATCATATTTGCATTATGTTCAATACATCTCATGCATAAAAGGAGAACGATGTTAAAGAAGCCAATTTCACACACACAAACGCGCACACTTGCACATACACACGCGCTCACACGTATAATATATATTTTATGTACAACAAAAGCTTTCAACGAATGTATGTACATTCTTACTTTTAACAAACACAAGATTCCCAAAACTTCATAGGAAACTCCGTAGTAATTATAATGTTACTTAACGACTTTGAATTCGATATTTTGTATGAAATTTTTCGTTACACGGAGGGGATAGCAAAATGAAGAATGAAAATAGCTTGAGAAAGCGCTAGTGTAGATTAAAAACATAGCTTTAAGCTGCCGTACGAGAATATGAAGAGGAAATGTCGCAATGTGCAACGAAACGTTTACCCCTATGAGCGAGCAAAGAAGAGCAGAGTAATCCTAGAACATTTTCTAAAGAACTTACAAAGGGTTACAAAGTAACTTCTCATTGAAGTGATGACTAGTATTTTAAGAGTGCATATAAAGAACTTGGTTCTCACACCCAATACACCTACTGGGATTCAAAATTGGGGCCATATATTTCAATCTATAAAATGCCCTACAAAAATACGGTGTCAAATTCCAGCTGGAATATATATATGTGTATATGTGTGTGTGTATGTGTGAATGTGCTTACACACACACTCATACGCATATTTTTATACGTATATATATATATATATATATATATATATATATATATATATATATATATATACACACATACATACATACATACATATGTCCTCGTCTGTTGTTGTTTTTTCGTACATTCCCCCCCCCCATATATATATATATATATATATATATATATATATATATATATATATATATATATATATATATATATATATATATATATATATTTATACACATACGCATACGTAAGTGGGTGAGTTTATGAGAGAAGAAAGGAAAAACAGAAAAAAGAATGCCACAAGAGTTGATGGTATCTCATAAAAATAAATAAGTATTGTGATAATCAGCGAAAGAAACCCTGATGTTAAGAACCTCTAGTGGATGATTAGTATATAGGCGTATGGCTCAGTGGTTAGAGCGTCGGGCTCACAATCATGAGGCAATGAGTTCGATCCCTGGACCGCGCTATGTTATGTTCTTGAGCAAGTCTCATTATTTCCTGTTGCTTCAGTTCACTCAGTTGTAGAAATGTGTTGCGACGTCACTGGTGCCAAACTGGTGCCTTTACTTTTCCCTTGGATAACATCGGTGACGTGGAGAGGGAAGGCCGGTATCCATGGGCGACTGCTGGTCTTCCATAAACAACCTTACCGGGGGTAAATTTCTAGGTGTAAATTTCTAGGTGCAAACCCATGATCATTCATGGCCTAAGGGGCTCCTATATCTATCTATCTATCTATCTATCTATCTCTCTATCTACACACACACACACACACACGCACACACATATATATATATACATACATGGATTGGACGAAATAATGGAAACACCTTAAACAATCAAACGAATTAATTTCAATATGGGGTTGGACCGCCTTTGGCAGTAATTGCAGCTTGAATTCTATGAGGTATGGACTCGTACAAAGTTTGAGTTGTTTCCAAAGGAATTTTTGTCCATTCTTCAGCTAAAACAGTCTCCAGTTCTTGTAGTGCTGTACATCGGGTATTTCGGAAACACCTTCAAGCAGTACCTCTCCAACCACAGATCTTCGTTCAGGATCCTGGAAAGACGATACGTCACTTTGTTGGCCAGTCATGTGTCATTCCTGAAGATCGAAGAGACTGACACGTAATCTCATGGAAAATCCTAGAAGAATCGGGTCCTCACATCAACGGTAGCATGCGTTGCAAGCTGGGCATAAATGAACAAGCGAGAGTATTAAAGGACTCCCTCAACCCGGGGAGCATCTTAAATTCCAGGAGAGAGTGCCTTTGGACCATGCTTACACTTCAAGAGATACCTTCTTAAGTCCTGGAACCCACACGCCGACCACGACGATTACGGATGGCGGTCTAAGGAAGAAATTCCTTTGCGCTTAAGCCTTCTTTGTCCGTACAATTAGCTACGAGGTCTTTTATCCCTTCACATTGAAGAAATGTTACTGGCCATCAGCCACTAGGGTCTGAAGAAACGTCATATAACTAAGCACTTTATGGACGTGAAACTCGGTAATCCCATTGACTGGCCTCAACTGTCGTTATCTAATATATATATATATATATATATATATATGTATATTAGATAATATATATATGAAAATGTATGTATGTGATTTATTATATTCAAGCTATTATTGTTAGCTACATGGTGTGAAAAGGCACTGGTCCGACAAGTTTGTATAGCGTGTCGTGAGTTGTACAACCTTGTACGACCAATGTGTTTTCACAGCATGTTTTTACACCATGTAACTAATAGCAGCTCGAATTTAAATTCTGTATAACGTTATGATTTTTATCTCTCACGGGATGGAGTATATAATGTATATATATATATATACAATAGTACATTATATATAAGCATTAACATACACACATACATATCCCTATATATATATATATATATATATATATATATATATGTGGTGTGTGTGTGTATATCTATATATCTATGTACATGTATATATTCATATGCGCATACGCACACACACATATATATATATATACATATACATACATTTGACATATGGTATAATTATAAGCAGGGCAAATCTTAGCCATTTCTCCGCAGACTGGAAAAGAACGATGAAAAACCTTAATGGATTTTCGAACCTTACTGGGTTCTCATCAGAGGCATCTACATTGACAATCTCCAGAGAAACAAGTAGCCAAACTATTTATATACTCAACAAATGCAGCTGTTACTCTATGAAGGAGTCCGTAATTTGCATACCGAAAGCGTTTAACACTATAAATACCAGCGGCCTGTTAACAGGGATCTTAGTCTACACAGTATCAAGGCATGATATAATATATACGTAACATATGGTATAATTATAAGCATATATATATATATATATATATATGTACGTGATCTGATCAATAAGTATCCGGACCGTTGCTATAGTAACGAAGCTAAAGCACGTACAGTAAAGCTGCATGGCACAGGTTGACTTTCAACTCTGCTGTGCATGTACACTAATTTTTAACGTTCTAGCTCACTTTCCCCGTATACAGCTGTGCTTGGAAAAGAAGGTGTGTAGCGTGTGATCGTCGCATTGACCATAGCAGAAAGCTGCGCAGAGAATCTGCATCATATTTTGTCAAAAGCTTAACGATATCTACTCAGAGGCCTACGCGAATATTTCAAAAAGTTTTCATTGTTCTTGACACCATCAAGGAGATTTTGCACGACTGAAACCCTGGTGTCTTTTTTGTTAGCTGAAAGCAGTTTTGGCTCAAACTTCGCAGACACGCGCCTCGTACCCAAATCTTCAGTGATAATGGACTGAACTGAACCGTAACTAATCTGCACATCTTCTGATAACTCACGGATGGTGATTTGACAATTTCCCGTCACAGATGCACGCACCTGAGCGATGTTTTTCTTAGTTCTGCTGGCTCCGTGTCTCCCAGAACGTTCGTCAATATCGACATTTTTTCGGCCATCTTGGAACGTCTGATACACTCGTACACTTATATGTGGCTCATACACTCTTCTCCATACACTTTCTGCAATTTTGCGTAGGCCTCTGAGCAGGTATCGCTATAACAACTTTCTCTGTCGTGGTCAATGCGACAATCACACACTACACACCTTCCTTCTAAGCACTGCTCTATACAGCAGAAGTGAGCTACAACGTTAAATCTTAGTGCGCATGCAGAGCAGTGTTTAAGGTCAACCTGTGTCGAGTAGCTTTACTCTGCATGCTTTAGCTTCGTTATTATAGCAGCAGTCCTGATACTTATTGATCAAACCTCCTACGTATGTGTATGTGCATGTTCGTTTG
>NC_142930.1:8439727-8544727 GCF_046866305.1 Octopus bimaculoides | reverse complement strand
AGTAAACATTTTTTAGAAAAAGAGGATGATATCAATTAAATCTACAGAGAGTGACTGATCTTTGTAAATTTCCTCTTTGAAGTTAAATACTCCGAATAACGATGGTAAAATTGATTTTGTTGTTGCTTACAGGATTAAATATATAAATGGCTGAATAAAGCTTAAGTTCAAAGGAATTATACAAAATTCCATAGAAGTTATTTTTTACCGCATTCTACAGAATCATTAATTAGGTATGTCTGTATTTGGTTCTAGTCTTGAAAACCAGTTTGTCAATTTAAGTTATCACATAAAGATAAAAAAAAAATCAATAACAATAACTGCAGCAGCAACAGCAACAACAAAAATTAACTTTGAAACAAAGCTGTTAACGAATAACTAATATTCAGATTAAAATTTATTTTGTTTGTTTTCAATGAAAACGGTGGACTTATTTCGTGTAAACGTACAACAAGAGAACCAATGGAAACACGTGAAATAGGTTAGTGCCATGAACTTAAATCAGTCAAGTAAGTGTTGATGTACTGAAGGAGCTACATGAGATTATTCTTAACACTTTTACCGTGAAACGCAGATGCATCCATTCAGAATTTCACGACCTTCAATTAGGAAAAGGAATTTTACACACCAGACTGTCTTTTGTTGAAGAGTGTCATGTTTGAAACTATTTTCTGTTCAGATATGTCAAGTTATTGAGGCAACATATTTTGCAGAAAATACCAATTCTATTTTTGGTAGATAATTAACACTATTACTAGAATAATCACGAAATTTAATTTCGCATTGAAATTTGTCTTATAGTGTGAGGTAACGAACAATTCTGAGGCTGCCGTTTGCCACTCTCGAACAACAGACAGATATTTTCAAGAAACCAAGAATTTCTCTCACAGAGAAGTGAATTTATTTTCCTGAGCTAAAAGGTTTAATTTTTGTTATCCCATGTAAATTCTCGAGATTTTCCGCACTTAATTTTTTTATTTATGTATTTGTTTATTCATCTGTTCACTCGTTCAAACAATACGGACTCATTAATATGAGTATATCTCACTTCCGATAGGTATTTAAAATCCTCGTTACGATTTGTTAGACATTTAGAACAAAAAACAAACAAAACAAACAAACACCCCCCCACACAAACAATCATATATATGTATACACCCCCACACACATAGCTACATACACTCACATATATATATGTATATGTATATGTGTGTATATATGAATTTCCAGCCACTGGGGATTAGCATCACGCTTGAAACTAGGTGTACCAAGGAGTTTGAATCAACCTGTGTTGATTCACACACACACACACACATACACACACACATACACACATAATACACATAATACAAACCAGCATACACACATGTACGCACACACACATACACACTCATACACATAGATTTGCATACATATATAATACGTACAAATAATACACGTGTGTGTATGTGTGTGTGCATATTTGTATGTATATATGAATCACAAAAACAGGCATTCGTATATCAAATAACAGATTGGGTGTATTATTAAAAATTTATTTAATATGATATCCGATTTCTGTTTTTAACAAATGGTTTCATATATAAGATGGAGAATGAAATCCAGCAATCAATGGACATGGTTGAATGGGAAAGTATAGCCTGGGATATTCATTAATGCAGGCTTGTAAACATCACAACCGGTTTACGCGTTTTAGTGGTCGTGTAAAACCCTAAACAATATTTATGTTCTAAGGAATACAGACCAATACGAAAGAAAGAACAAAGTTTGCTCATTGAGCCTATCGGAATTATGTTCCTTGAATTGGGCCATTTTAAGCTGCGGCATGGCATGCTGGGACTCAATCGGTAAAATGTCCACTGCAGATTTGTATGTTGATTCTAAGATACAGAGAACATAATGGTGCAGTTGAGGAGCAATGAGGAGTAAGGAGTTAGGCGAGGAGAATGGGCAGGGGGTAGTGGAAATTTATTTTTAAATATGTGACCCCTTATAAGCATGCATTGATATAAGTTTGTATGTATAAATGATGGGGTGGGGGAAAATTAACTCCTCAATCATGGTCAGGGAAGTGCCGATACCGAAAGAGCCAACACTTATTCTTATGGTGTACCCAACCAATTGACTATTATATATTTGCGCTCATGAAGGCAAAGAGAAAAACTTCACTTTAAAAGTTCAGGTATGCCTCTGGGCAGTGGGAAGTCTTCAATATGATTCTTTTCTCTCCTATACAGCATCTCCTAGTGGTTTTAAGGTAAGGTCTGGCTTTATATCTTTTGGTGGGTGTTTTCTTTTCATGTAAGCATATATCTGGCCAAAGTTGTGACATTACGACTCTCCTGGATATCATAAGAGTTCTTGTGGTTGTTGAACGTGGGATTGAAGATGTCTTACGCCGCACTCATATATTTCCGTACATTTTTTTCTCCTTTCTATGATCCTTCGAATCTATCTTCGCCTCATAAATGAGGGTTTCTGTATAGCATTAAAGCGTTTAGTTGCTATGTAGCTTAACCTCTACATGACCATCATTCCTCTGTGTTGTTTCTGAGCCTATTTACTAATGTTGTCTTTATGCTAGGTGTTCAAATAAAATATTCTTCAAAGCATGTGTTTTACTGATGTTTCTAAACCTATGTTTCTGTTAAATATAATTGTGTACTGAATTAAGGAATATCCTACCAATACAAGTTTCAGTATTAAGGAAAAAAACTTTGTGTGTAAATCATATGACCTAACAGTGGCGTTTTCTATTGGCGAGATTAGAGCTAATCATATAACAAATTCTATTATTGAAGCCATTAGCAGCTAAGGCCTCGTTGTAGGACGGCGCTGTGTCATCGAAGATCTTATATATATATATATATGTGTGTGTGTGTGTGTGTGTCAGTGCACATAGACACACACACACACATATATTCACGCACACACACACATGTATATATACACATATATATGAGTGTCTGTGTGGAAGTGGGGGTCGAGTGCGCGTGATTGTGAGCGTGTGTATAGACGCATATATAAATTTATTTTGAGAGATATGCATAATGCCATGAAGAGAGAGATAAAGAGAAGGATACAAAGAGAGAATAATAACGATAAAGAGATAGTGAGAAAAGAAATAAAGATAAATTTGCATATAGTAATATACGACAAAAGAGGTAAATGGTGTGGCGAATGAGCGAGAAATTATAGACAGAATAGAAGAGATTAAGGGGAGCTAGAGAAAGATATTTTAGTGCAGAAGTTTTCTGTAAGATGTTTTCTGGCAATATAAAAGTTTGAAATAGATCACCGGAGAGTAGTTTTATGGGATCACTATTTCATTTATGACTTTTGACCCAGAACAATGACCAGGTCCAAATATAAAGATAATATAGAGTTTAACATAGGCATCGATATTATTATCTCTCGCAGACAAATACTGTGTAACTGTTCAATATTAGTTTATACTGATGTAATTAAGGGCATAATATCTCTATCATTGATTACAATAACTTTTCTATTTCGGATCAGTTATATATGTCGAACATATTTTCCCACATCTCGATGGTCTGTTGCATCTAGGAACTAAATAACTTCGAAAATAGCGTCAAATTGGAGAAGATTTTTGTAAACAAACAAGTCCACTAAAATCGTTAATAGAATTTGTGATCATGTAAGAGGAAAATATGAATGAATAACTTAACGATAAGTCCATTACCCTTCAATTATTAATTTCTTCCTCCGGCTATCTACTAACATATTGGATAGACATACCATCGTATGTCATTGAACATTGTAATATTACGTAATAATATAGGAAGAAAGATCATTTTCTCACTGGGTGAGTGAACTACAAAAATATTCGTCGAGTGACATTAACGCGTGAGAAATTGACATACATATATTAAGCATCCAATATTTGCTTCAACGATTATACTTCAGATGTTCAGTTGCCTGAGTATTACAGAATCAAATTGTGTATGATTGTATATACCACAGTCAATTGTACTCAAAATAATCCTTAGGCCCTTTCAGCATGACACAACGTGTAACACGGCCGATCCGATTTCAGTCTAATTTCATTCAGAAAATTTATGTTGGCCCAGATGTTGTAAATGAAATTCAGTATAAATTGGTATGACAGAAAACACTTTCTCATAGTGCTGCACAAAGGGGATCAAATTAGAACCTCACAATCTTGAAGATTAGGTATAATGTTCACTGAGTGCTAAACGACCATGGAATCAACGCAATAAAAATAATAAGATGTGGTCCATTGCTCATTTAGCTTGTTCTCTGATACCACATCCATTCGGTCCATTCTGTAAATTAGAAATATAGAAATTCAAAGCTTCTTATTGTGCGTCACAAAGAGAGCGTTAAGCCATACGAAATCTTTCAAAAGCCACACTCACTTTAATCAGTGAGAGCCATTCTAGATTGCTAATATTGATGATTTTTCATTATCAGAACAATCGTTTAAGCTAGGCGCAAAATCCGAGAGAGAAGTACGCTATTTATAATCATTCATAAGTCTCCTCTCTTCACATTGTCGAAAATGCCTTCTAGACTGAAACAGTCGTGTATCTATTAGTGAATGGCTCCAAAATGAAAAAAAGAAGCGTCTATGTAATCGCTTAACCTGTAAGGAATAGCTATCAAATTTTCATCAAAGACCAATCTAGCGACATAAAAAGGAAAGTAATATTGAATAATATAATCCTATTAAGCATTATGTATGAAGGCAAAGCGGGACGACGCAAGGTTAAGACACAATTGATCATAGGTGTGGGGACCTCAGGCTACACATCAACACCAAAACTAACATCAACGACAGCAATATCAAAAAGTGAATGATAATTTTGATGAGATTGAAATTACATCAACACCAAATAAGATATTCAATATATATACAATAAGATTAAATATGTTTACATCAGAGCGAAACTAATTTTTTTAGCACACAGCTAGACAAGATATATTTAAACACAGTGAAAATAATTATATTTACAACATAGCTAGACCAAACATATTTACAACATAGAAATAAGTATGTTTACATATATTGTAGTTAAATTACTTCTTGTAACGTCTGAGTAACTGGTAAGATTATGCATAGAACGATAAAAATTAATACCAAGTTAGTTTTACAGCTCAATCAGAGAACGTCCACAATACCACTCAACCTACAAGGAAATAACTAGGAAATATCCCTCAAACGATGATCTATCATTGAAATATAGAGAAAAACGATAAATTCAAAAATCTTGTTTGATGTATATTGTGATAGAAAACACAGGATGGTCATAATTTTAAAGGCTTTGATATAATCTGAGCGGGCTTAACCAGAGACAACAAATAAACCGATCAAAATAAACCGATCAAATTTAATGCATTCCAAAGCTCTGTTGCAGGTATTGAAGCATGAGAACAATCAACAAAGAATTTTCAAATAATATTCGTATTATCCCGGGGATCTATATAAATGCTCAAAACATTTGCAACAAGTGTATAATGGACAATATGACACATTAATATAATTTAATAAATGTGAGCTGTTGGACGGTGTACCTCTTTGAAGATATATTTTAGTGACTTTGACACATTTGAATTTAAAATTATTTTGGACAAAACCAATCTTCATAATTTCAGCAAGAATTAACCACATCTTGTATAGATTTTATTGGCATTATACAATGAAAATTATGTAAAGCTAGTTGAGTAATGTGCTTAGTGACCTTATAGATGCGTACATACTTAAACTAAAACAAAATGGTAATGTTTTCAATGAATTTGATCTTAATCTGCCCAATCAAAACTAATCTAAAGTTAACCAGCAACAAAAATATATGTCGATTACTTTATGTACATATGTGTGTGTGTGTGACAAAAATGGGCTAAGAGAAATGAGTTTGTTTCGCTAGATATATGAAACTGGACAACAAACAGAAAAAAGATACTTATGCTAAATACTACACAATTAAAATTCTTGACTTAATGATTTTATCTTCGCTTCGAGAGCTGGTTAACAATAGCGGCAATTGTTAACGACTCCGAATGGGAAGAAAAAAATATGAAACATCAATTTGAGTGTTTGGAAGTTGAATGCGTGTGTTGTTTGGCATATATGTGTGCACTTAATATTCATGCTTGCGTGTATGAATTTGTGTGAGAGAGTGAATACTAGAGGCGTATGAGTGTGTGGATATATGTGCGTACATCTACGTGTCTATGTTTGTATGGTCGTAGAACAGCTTGGTATGGTGCGGCATTATGCGGTGTATAGAGTGCGGTGTGTATAGTGAGAAGGTTAAAACATTGGGTCTAGAATTAGATCTGTTGGGTAGAAGTTTCAGGAAAAATAAAAATTTTCATTGTTCTGCTTTTCTTGTAGGGTGGCTAACTCTGCAGGAGAAAGCAGAAAACGGAGAGACGTCGGATGAAATGGTGTACAGAATACAAACGGCTTGCGAAAGGCAAACCCCATTACGTAAGGTGCTCTGTAAATAACTTAGCAAGTCGCCAGAAAGCTTGTGCGATATAAATGGAGGATAAGAACCGCAAACAAGGTACATCAAATAATAGCTATAATTTGTTTTCTGAAGTCTGCTTGTACATGGATTTCTACTTCGGATACATATACATATATGCATACACATATGCAAGAGAGTTATAAAATATTAAAATATTAAAAAAAAAAAAAAAATTCAAACATCTACACCTATGAACAATCCGACTAGAGGCGAATTCCGAGTGGACTACCAAATGTTTATACTCTAAATCTATCTATCTATCTATCTATCTATCTATCTATCTATCTATCTATCTATCTATCTATCTATCTATCTATCTATATATCTATCTATCTATCTATCTATCTATCTATCTATCTATCTATCTATCTATCTGTCTATCTGTCTGTCTGTCTGTCTATCTATCTATCTATCTATCTATCTATCTATCTATCTGTCTGTCTGTCTATCTGTCTGTCTGTCTGTCTGTCTGTCTGTCTGTCTGCCTGTCTGTCTCTCTGTCTGTCTATCTATCTATCTATCTACACACTGACACAAACCCAAATATGTGCATAGTAATGTATGCACATGCATATTGAGGACTATGAAAGAGAAAAGTCAATAGGATTATAGAGTATTGGGAGATATAAAACTTCAGAGTGAGCAAGACTTTTATCTTTTATAGTCAGGAATTGTCTGATTATGAAATGTTTTTAAAAATGGCAGTAGTACTTATAGGAAATGGAGTAGATTTAGAGAGATATAGTGATCGTGCTTGTGGTGTGGTATTTTTCTATGTATGAAATTCTCTGTCTTGGTGTAAGATATAAGTAGGTGTGTTCAAATGTCACCGTTTTGTATGTATATATGCATGCATACATGTATGTATGTATGTATGTATGTATGTATGTATGTATGTGTGTTTGTGTATGTTGGAATGTATATATGTGTGTCTATGTATGCATGTACGTACGTACGTATATATGTATGTGTGTTTACATTGGAATGGTTACAGGAACGAGAAAAGAAAGATAGAAACGTTAAATCGTCAACATATGGGGTGGTATCCGCTTGGGTAGAAAAGGTGAAAATACTATACTTGTTTGTGTGATAAGATCTAATTCTGTGTCGGTGTGGTTCATTAGCGTTGTTGGATTTATGTGCCTAGAGTGCATACTGGTGGTTGGAAGGCTTAAATATATTTTGGCTGGTATGGTGAACAAGCATGATAATAAACTAGATTCAAATGAGATTAAGTGGTTTACATTGGGAATTGTGGTTGCATGACGTAGTGACTACAACAACAAATATTTTTAAGTGTATAGCTAATTAGTGTATAAATGGGTTGTGGCCTATACTTGTGAATGGAAGTTTGGTAATGAGGGTTTACATCTGAGGCCGGTTGGTAGGGAGGGGAAAAGTGAGACAATTGTAGCAAGAGGTCAATACCTACCGGTATATATGTATGTATATATATAGATAATCATATCTGTATACTTGCATATATATATTAGTGAGTGTGTATCCTTACCCATCCGTGTGTGTGTGTGTGTGTGTGTGTGTGTGTGTGTGTGTTGATTCACAGCTGGAACTAAAATAAGGACACCACCATTGATAATAGCAAGGCAACAATTTCACGCATGACTTTAAGGATCTGATGATATCCAAGTAAAGTCATCAAAGTTGCTACGACTTCTAAGTCCACTTCATTGACTTTTCCTGGAGATAGCACGTTTATAAGTTAATAAAAACTACCCTATATATCAGCTTTCATTTAGTATTTCAATTAGTCGAAATGCGAGGAAGCGTCTTTTTGAGCATTTAAATTCGTTTCGGAGCAATCTACAGGGTGGGTGGAAAGTAAGTAGGCATTAAAAATTCGCAATAAAATCCATATTCCTTTTACAAATTTATTGAAACAAATGATACATGTTCTTTATTTCCATGTAAGCACCGGTGGCGTCAACCAGCTTCTTCAAACGGCCAGGGATGGAACGAACACCCTTCTGAAGGACGTCGTCTGGGATATCATTGAGAACCTCCTGAATCCGTATCTCCGAGTCGTCCAGGTAAAAATCACTACAGGTAAAAATCACATTGAGTGAGATCTGAACTCTTGCGGTCACAATTTTCAGGCTTTAGCTTTTGCACGTAATGGAGTTTCCACGGACGAAAATTCAATTCTTTATACAACACCGTACGTGTTGTGTGTCTTGCTAGTCCACTTTCACAAGCTGCTTGACGTGTTGATTTTTGTGGGCTGCGATTAAACATTTCCTGCACTGTTGTCACGTTCTCCGCTGATCGGCATATGGTTTGACGGCCACTTCTTCATGCATCGTTCATCAGCTTTGCATGATAACTTTTTATTTTCTCTGGATGTATTGTTGCATGCTTACCTTTCCATGCACGCCACTATCCCTGAACCAAAACAAAGGAAATCTGCACTTCCTAGCGTGCTGCTATCTGAGCTCGCTCCTGAAATAAATAAATCAATAGGTGAAAAGCGAAATATCTCATGAACTCGGGACCAGAGATGAAATTACCTGTCACCAATCCTTTCATTCGCGACTTCCATATCACCTCTCTCACGATTGCTACTACCACGAGAAAAAAAATCTTACCTTGTTTCGTTAGAAAAACAGGTGGGTCAATTTTTAGAATTTTAGACGAGAGTTTATTTCTTTATTGCCCACAAGGGGCTAAACATAGAGGAGACAAACAAGGACAGACAAAGAGATTAAGTCGATTACATCGACCCGAGTGCGTAACTGGTACTTAATTTATCGACCTCGAAAGGATGAAAGGCAAAGTCGACCTCAGCGGAATTTGAACTCAGAACGTAGCGGCAGACGAAATACCGCTAAGCATTTCACCCGGCGTGCTAACGTTTCTGCCAGCTCACCGCCTTACGTTTCTGCCAGCTCATCGCCTTAAACGAGACTCAGACGAGAGTTGTACTCTTCTTGTATCGGACAACAGGTGTTCTATATAAGGCCACACTTCTGACACCTCCGGACACTGGACAATAGCATGCAGGACGGTTTCCCTCTCCTGCTCGCATCTTGGACAGGACGATGGGCCGGGATGACTGTGTCTAGTTAACTTATCCCGAACGAGTAAGGCTCCTCTGTAATATTGCCAAGCCAGAGACTTTCGTAAATTATCCATTGTCCGAATGTCCGTCGGAACAGAATGTCCAGTTGATTATCATCGAGACCCAAGGTCTTCTCTAGGGTATAGTCATATCCACACTCTACCAATCTACTATAAAAAAAATGCGGTTGTACCAAAACCGCTGTCATTGCCCGAGCGACGGAAAAGCAGGAGAACCTTCCGACACTCCGCGTATCAAGTACCCAACCTTGATCTTCGATGAAACCAGATTTCCCGTCCATTAAAACTAGTGAATCTGGGAAACATCCGTTTCTCCAACGGAGACCACACTCGTTCACCACCCAGGAGGAGCCAAAGATACCTCAATCTCAGCGCATGTTTGCGCATCAACAGCTAAGGCACCCTTAGTTCACTTTTTCAAGGTTTTTGACAACAGATAGAACGTCTCACAAGTGGAGTCGATCCTTTCAACAAGAAGCAGAATATCTGTCTTTCCAACTTGCTCAACCACGAATCCGGAAAAGGAACGATGGTTAGGCGGTAGATGATGACCGATGCGATAAACACAATGGCCACCTCCACCCTCCCTTTCAGGGATAGCCACCGCCAGGACCAGCTCTTGACCATGTGGGTCACCTTACTAGATATCTCAGCCCAGTTATTTTCTACCTGGAGATCTGGACCAAACCTGACCCCTAACAATTTAACCGGGCCCTCCGTCCAATCCCACAACGCTGTCCGAAGGCACTGACTTGCCTCTCCAGATGCCGAGCTTCAAGCCGACCGATTTTCCCCAATAAATTTTACTCCTGCCACCGTCTCGTAAACTTAATGGTCTCAACTACCCTCTGTAGGTGTTCCATCTCAGTCGTGATGATGGTAATGTTATCTGCGTACGCTGAAACCGATCCTCCACAAACCGGCTTCCTCGGGATGCCACTCAACTTTCGCAGTAACGGCTCAAGAGCCATCACATACAAAAGCAGCGAAAGCGGACATCCTTGGCGAGCCGAGGCTTTGAAAGAAAACTGTTCACGTGAACGATCGAGTCAATGTTATCGTACAATTGAATGATCCACCTAAGGAAGCCAAGACCCAGTCCGAACCGCGCAAGAACAGACACAAGGTAATGATGGTCAAACCTATCGATGGTCAGCGCTATCGATGGTCAACCTTATCGACCTTGGTCTAAATGGACCAGTGCTCCACCCTTGCCAGATTTACTATCAAACCCCTCCAAGGTGTAGCGTAGAAGGTGGAGATTGTCCTGAATGCTTCTGCCGAGAACGGCACATGTCTGTGCATCCCCGATCAGACCATCCGCGACACACGCCAACCTTTTGCTAATACCTTGGCCAAAATCTTCAACTCTGTGTTTAGCAGAGTGATGGGCCTGAAATTGTCTACGCTATCCTCCTTGTCTGGGTCCTTCTTGACCAGCGTCACCACTCCTCGGCGCACAAATCTGGGAATCATCCCATTCTGCTGCCAGTTAGTGTAAATACTAGCCAGTAGGTGCCAGGACAAGTCTGGCATACTCTTATACAATTTGTAGGGCAGACCATCAAGATCCGGTGCCTTACCTACGACGCAGTCTGTTAAAGCCTCTATCACCTCCTCAGTTGTGATCGACCCTTCACAACAATTCGCATCCCGTCCCGAGAGACGCGGCAGCCCGGCGAGGAAGTCCGTAAGGTCCAACCTACTATCCGGCCCATCGCCCCTCCGGAAAAGCTGGGCGAAGTGCTCCTGAAAGGTCTTACACATCTCCTCGGGTTCGTTTATCAACTTCCCTTATTGGTTCACCAAAGATCGAACTGTAGAATCATTTCCACGTTGGGTTTCCATCACTCGGGCCCATCCAGCGGCCCTGATTCCCTTGCAGCCCATTGCACAAAGTCTAGCCATGACAATACACCCCATGTGCTTGGCTTCTAAGTGCTGGTTTAGTTCCAGTCTCTTCACCTTCACTTTCATCTGAGGTACACTGCCAGCCCTCATGGCTTCCTCTAGGGCCTTAACTAAATCTTGTTCCCGCTTACGCTTTCTAGCTACTAAATCTATGCTATATCTAATAGACTCAAATTTAATGTCTCGCTTGAGGGCATACCACCATGTTTTATTAAGAATGGTTCCGGTTAGTGCCCTCTGTATCAATTTCTTAATCCGGTTCCTGTACTCTTCAATCGCTAAAAGGGACGTATTGAGTTTCCAGTAGCCGGAACCTTTACAATATAGCTTATGTACCTAGTATACTTAAGTGTAAAAGTGTCACAGAATGTTTGTGAGAAATACAAATGGAAACTTACCTAACAGATAGCCATGAGAGAAATCATATGTCATGCATGAGACACAATAGATTTAACCCACACATTTAGATTGAACTGCCTGTGTTCAGTCTACTGCAGGATGAAGACCAAAGCATCATCTCTCCACCAGCCACGGTCTGATGTGGAGGCTATGAATTTGAGCTTGTGTTCATACTTGTTTGATAAGCCTACTCTGCAACACTGGCTTGACATGATTTGGCAGAGGGATGCAGTTTTTACACTCTTACCCAGAAGTAGTTGAGTCGATTATATCGACTCCTAAAAGAATAAAAAAGCAAAGTTGACCAAGCAGAATTTGAACTCAGAACGCAAAGACGGGCGAAATACCGCTAAGCATTTCATTTGGTGAACTAACATTTCTGCTAGCGTGCAAACGATTGTTAGTTAAATCTGTCAAAGATATACGGTGATTGGCATAGATAATGTGGTAAAAATGTAGAAACATCTTTGTGGCATAAAAGTATTAAGCATGTAGAAAAGACCTGACAAAAAATATAACAAGGTGTGACAAATGATATTCTTTTATTTATTTATTTGTTTTAGTCATTTGAGTACAGCCATGCTGGAGTACCGCCTTGAAGGATTTTAGTCGAACAAATCGACCACAGGACTCATTTTTTAAGCCTAGTACTTATTCCATCGGTCTCTTTTGCCGAACTGTTAATTTACGGGAACGTAAACACATCAAAACTGGTTGTCAAGAATTGATGGCGTGACAAATGTAGACACAAAGACACACACACATAGATAAATACATATGTACATATATATATATATATATATATATATATATATATATATACACGACGGGCTTCTTTCAATTTCCGTCTGCCAAATTCACTCACAACGCTTTGGTCGGCCCGAGGCTATAGTAGAACACTCTTGCCCAAGGTAGAATGCAGTGGGACTGGATCCGGAACAATGTGATAGGGAAGCAAGCTTCCTACCACACAGCCACACCCTCAGCCAAGACACATCAGTACTTATTCCTCCATTCACAAGTGTGTATCTGGTTTCATCAGACTTTCATTGTATGCTATCATTCTACTAGCGAAATTCCACGGTTTTCACAAGTGAAAACTGAGAACTGTGGTTGTTTTGTTATTGTAATGGTAGAGAAAATGGCGAATAGCAGGAGAGAGGGAGGGGGACAGAGGGGTGCAATAGAAAGAGAGAGCGAGAGAGAGAGCGAGAGAGAGAGTGAGAGAGAGAGAGAAGGAGAGAGCGAGAGAGAGAGAGAGAGAGAGAGAGAGAGAGAGAGAGAGAGAGATATTCATATATGAAAAGGATTTGTAAGATGTTAGTTAACGGAAGTGATAGTACAGGTTGTATGTAGTAAAGAGTTGAAAGTAAGCGATTTGTTTTTGTGGATAAAATTTTAAGGAAAATTACTGTTTGATTGAACGTAAAACGTCTCAGTATCAGAAGTTGTCATCGAATATTGTTGTCGTCGTTGCCACCACCACTGCCATGACAGCTAGGAACAAACAACATCCTTGTCTCTCTCTCAAAAAAAAAAAACAGAAAAAGAGACACATCATAACTACCGTTGCCCACATTATTCATCCTTATCTCTTTTACTTTCTTTTTCAATTGCTTTCTCTTTTCCCGTTTCTTTTTCTCCCGCTATCTCTCTTATATAAATTCAAAACGCTTCTCTCACCCTTTCCTCTCTCTTTAAATTCATTCTCCTGATTCTCCCCATTCTCGCCTCTCTTTAAACTACCCCTTTTCACCATATATCAACACACACACACACATAGTGTCAACCACCTCCGTCGCCACCGCTACCATAAATACCAATTATTTCAATTTTTACTCAGCTTTACTTTCCCGTGCGTGAGACAGAAGGTAGGTAGGAACGTACTATTGCATTAAGATATAGCGATTAGTAAATACTTTGAAACGCACAAAACAACAAGCCACATCGGTATCGTTCTCTCTCAGATTAAAATCCACTACATTTGACATTCATGTAGTTTACATCTATCTCGATTGTATGACCATTTCTTATCTGGAATGATCTAGTTTTCTTAAGACTTCATCGTCAAACTATTCCCATTTACCAGTGAAACAAAGAATATCATTATGATCATTTCAACAATACTTATCTATAGACAACACTAAAATGGAGAAGTTCAGTTGAATATGAGCAGAAAGATTATTTATTTCTATTTAAGGCTGATTGAAATAGATAGTATTTGTTAGGATCATATATGAAAATCTTAGAAAGAGCGAATACAACAGTTACGTACAGATAAATTTTCTTGCAATCATGTCGGCTGAATACGGTGTTTTGCTTAGCCCATCAGTTAAACATAATTGAAATTGCACATTAATATTGTTCAGCTAGCCACAGAAGTCATAGATATGTACATTGGAAGTCTTTTCAAAGTGACAAAATGAAATTGAAAGGGTCCAACAGGGAAATCAAAATTGTATCATGTATTCAAATCATCAAGAGCTTATCACTTAATTCGCTAAGATATACAAGTGGACTGCTTAGCAAATAACACAAATAATATATATCTCTTTGAATAAAAATATCCCGCAGCTCGACAATGTATTCATTATGAAAATTGCAGCATTAAGAATGCTATACCGATATGTGATACCCAAATCTACGAATCGAGGTTTCTAGCCCAAAGATAATATAAATAACATATTCATTGTTATATTTAAATTGTAATATATCTATATAATACAAGATTTCCTGTATTACTTGTATTGATATCAAATCAAAATGAAAGTAGAGTTGCGATTGATGCAATTATCCCTTCGAATCTAAGTTATTTCCTCGATGTACATTTTGAAATGTCATTATCACTAATAGATTCCCCCGTTCTAATACCTAATGCACAATAATTTAAATTAGACAAGTTACAAAGTAATAATTCTCATAGGAACAATTTTTCTAGTTGAGCGTATATATATATGTGTGTGTGTGTGTGTGTGTGTGTGTGTGTGTGTGTGTGTGTGTGTGTGTGTGTGTGTGTGTGTGTGTGCGTGCGTGTGTGTGTGTACGTGTGCGGCGCGTGTGTGTGTGTGTATAGTGAAGGTGCATGACTCAGTAGTCAAAATGTCGGGCTCACAATCATGTGGTGGTGAGTTCGATTCCAGGACCGGGAAGACTCTTTATTTCACGTTACTCCAGTTCCCTCAGCAGTAGAAATGAGGTGCGACGTCACTGGTGCGAAGCTGTACCGGACTTTGCTTTTCTCTTGGACAATATCCGTGATGAGGGGAGACTGCAGTGGATGGGCGACTGCTGGTCCTCCACAAGCAACCTTTTCCCGACCTGTGTCTCAGAGGGGAACATTCTAGGTGCAATTCCGTGGCCATTCGTTGTCAAAAAGAGTTTTTACCTTTACCCTTTATATGTTCAAGACGACTTTCGGGCCTGAACCTATGGACAACTTCCAGAGATCCCTGGCCTGGCAGTGCTACCGAGGGGCGCTACCCGTTCGGGATAAGCTCTACCGACACCGCTCGAGAAATACGGGGCCGACCTGCCCGAGATGCGGTCAGAGCGACAAGACCGTTCTGCATGCACTCATGCAGTATCCAACCATTTCCGACCTGTGGGCTTATGTGGAACGACTGCTGTCACGTGTGGGACGAGTCTGTCTATCAACCGAGTCTATCGTCAATATCGTCATGCCTCCTTCCTTTAAACGGGAAGGAAAAGCTGTTTTTATTGAACTTGTGCCTATGGCGAAAGAATGTATCTGGTGGACGCGTCTGAAAGGATTAGAGACAAACACTTTCCTCTCTGGTCAATCTCTCATCAACTTTTTCAAGTATCACTTGAAAAGGAAGGTGAGAGTCGAGAGGCAAGTGTTGTCTAATGAATGTTTCCAAAAAAGATGGGTGAATGTAGCAAGGATGGCACGTATAAATGACGAAACCACCTTGAGCATGATCCTATGAAACGGGAAAATTTTAAAGCAGAGAGTTACTTACCTTGTGTAATTAAATCTATTAATCATGTAACATTATTGCCCGAGGTAACCGTGGTCTTTTCGTAGGTTTTTCTTTCTACGGATAAACCTTCTCATTTCTTGGGAACTTTTTGTATATATTTATCTTTCTTGTACATACCCCAAACGTTTTCGATTCCTTTTGATCGTTGTCCCTATTTTTTTTTCGCCCCATCGAAAAGAAAAGCTCTACATTGTATTTGTCCCACCTGTGTTCAGCCCTGTGTGGCTAATAAAGAAAGTTATCTATCTATCTATCTATCTATCTATCTATCTATCTATCTATCTATCTATCTATCTGTCTCAAAGACCTGCTCAGACGTTTCCATTTGTCTGACAGGTTCCGACTCGACCATCCGAACGTGCCAACGTGGACTTGGACAAACCGCGTCGGATCGTCGAGATCGTATCTAGATAGAGTTCTATGTAGGACAGCGGATAGAGATAGTGTAGGATGTCCACAATTTAAAATAGTCAGCTACACAGATCACAAGTTTGTGACGTGTACGCTCGACTTAGATAAGACACATAGGCAGGGTCCCGGTTACTGGAAACTGAACGCTTCGCTCTTAGCGCGGCAGGTTTACAGGAACCGGATTAGCGAATTAATTAAGAGGGCGTTAACAGGAGCCATCGTTAACAACCGCTGGTGGTTTGCCCTGAAAATGGCAATCAAATCGGAATCTATTAGGTTTAGTAAAGAACTAGCGATAGATCGAAATAGAGTAGAGGGAGACTTAGTTAAGAAACTAGAAGAGGCACTTACAACTGGCAGCGCAACCAACGTTTTGGCTACGAGGATGGCCCTCGACCAACACCTCAACGCCAAACACGAAGGTTGCGTCGTCAGAGCTAAAATGCGTGCCTTAAGGAACGAAGGGATCGAAGCTGCGCGAGAAGCCCGGGTGGCGGAGGCGCAACGTGGTAACAGAGCCACCATTCGGTCTCTAATCGATGAACAGGGATGTAGTCTGCTCGAGCCCGAAAGGATGTGTGGGGCCTTTCAACAGCACTTTGCTCGACTGTTCGGTGCGAGCGGTGAGTCGGAACGCAGGATGGACTTCACTGCCTACCTGACCGGCCTGCCGCGGCTCTCGGCGGGAGAGGCAGAGTGTTGTGAGGGTCCCATCACAGCTGCTGAAGTAAGGGATGCTATGGCGGGCTGCGCGAGGGATAAGTCACCTGGATTGGATGGTCTACCCTACGAGCTGTATTGTCAAATGCCAGACTTGTTTGGCGACCTCTTGGCATCAGTCTATTGCATTGGCAACAAAACGGGAGAATTCCCGGTTTCGTGAGCCGAGGTGCAGTGACATTGCTGAAGAAAGACCCAAACAAGGGGAATTTTATAGATAATTTCAGGCCCATCACTCTGCTCAACGCAGATTTGAAAATTTTGGCCAAAGTAATAGCCGAGAGGTTGGCGCTTGTCATCGATAAACTGGTCGACAGGGCGCAAACATGCGCCGTGCCGGGCAGAAGTATCCATGACAACCTCCACCTCATGCGCTACATCATGGACAGGGTAGTTAAGGATCCTGGCATGGGTGGGGCGCTGATCAATTTAGATCAATCTAAAGCCTTCGATAGGGTCGACCATCGATACCTAGCGGCCGTCCTCAGGGCAGCTGGCTTTGGTCCCGTCTTCCGCGGTTGGATCGCTGCCTTGTATAGCGGCATCCGATCGGTAATACGGGTAAACGGTCACCTGTCAAAACCGTTCGACATCACGCGTTCGGTCCGTCAGGGATGTCCCTTGTCGGCGCTTCTGTATGTATTGACGATCGAACCACTACTGCGGAAGCTGGCGACACTGAGGGGTATCCCACGAGAGCTGGGTTGCGGGACGAGCGTGTCTGCATATGCGGACGATGTCACCGTCATAGTGTCGAGCGAAAAGCACGTCGAGATGCTAGGCGAGACACTTAAACAATACGAAACGGTGACAGGAGCAAAAATTAACCCGGAAAAGTCAGTGGGTTTGTTACTCGGCACCTGGAGAAGCAAGCCCATACCGTCCAACAGTGACTCCGTAGTGGGACGCTGGACGGACGGACCGGTTAAACTGCTCGGGGTCTGGTTCAGTCCGGACCTCCAAATGGATAAGAACTGGGACGAGATTACCAGTAGAGTGATCAAACTCAGCCAAACATGGGCTGAGAGAAAGTTATCTCTAAAAGGCCGGGCGGAGGTGGCTAATGTGTATATCGCATCAGTCATCGATTACCGCCTGACCGTCGTGCCTTGTCCCGATGCCACCATCACGAAACTAGAACGCATACTTTTCCGCTTTCTGTGGAAGGGTGGCGTTCCGATGGTGAGGCGATCCATTTGCTGTCAACAACCGTTACGTGGAGGACTGGGGATGCCGTGGTTAATGATGCGCAGACATGCGCTGAGACTGCGGCATCTCTGGAACTTCATTGACGACGGTGAACAGGTGTGGGCGCCGTTTGTGAGGCACGCCTTCCCGCAGCTCGTCTCACTCACCGAACTGCAAACATGGATCAGGAAGAGACCGAAACTGGGCGAATGGCACCGCGAGTGTCGCCAAGCTCTACAACAGCTCTGCCGTCCGGGATCAAACTTGTGCAACTTCCAAACGACCAATGCGTTCTATAGAGGACTAGTGGAGGGGAGGTCTGACGACACTCTCGGGGCAAACCTGGGTGTCGACGAGAAATTCTTAACCCGCCTTTTCAAGACGACGTTCGGGCCGGGGCCTATGGATAATTTCCAGAGATCCCTGGCTTGGCAATGCTATCGAGACGCACTACCAGTTCGAGAGAAGATCTACAGACACGGTTCGAAAACCACCGGACCGACCTGCCCGAGATGCGGTCAGAGCGACGAAACCGTTCTGCACGCACTCGTGCAGTGTCCAGATATTTCAGAGCTGTGGACCTTCGTCGAACGGCTGTTGTCGCGTGTGGGACGAGCCCACTTATCAGCCGAGTCTATCGTGAATATTGTTCCGCCACCTTCCTTTAAACGGGAAGGAAAAACGGTTTTTGTAACACTGATAGCTATGGCAAAAGAATGCGTGTGGTGGACGCGTTTGAAAGGTCTACAAACAAACACTTTCCTCTCTGGTCAATCCCTCGTCAACTTTTTCAAGTACCACTTGAAAAGGAGGATGAGGATAGAGAGGAAGGTGTTGTCGAATGAAAGTTTCAATAAAAAATGGGTAAATGTGGCAAGAATGGTAAGAATGAAAGACGACACCATTTTAAGCATAGACTTGTAACAAAAAGAGACAAAAAGAGAGAAGGTACTTACTTTCATGTACCTTTAAAAAAAAAAGCCTGAGGTGACCGTGGTCTTTTCCGTAGGCTTTTCTCTCCACGGATAAACCTAATCTGTTCCCCGTTTTTTACATCGACTGTGATACACGATCCCTATTGATCGCCCCCCCCACGTTTGTTTTTTTTTCTTCCCGCGATCCCTTTTGATCCAAATCATCCCCCCCAAAAAAAGCTCTACTTTGTAATTTGTCCATTTTCTGTATTTAGCCCTGTGTGGCTATAATAAAAAGATATCTATCTATCTGTCTGTCTGTTTGTCTGTCTGTCTGTCTGTCTGTCTGTCTGTCTGTCTATCTATCTATCTATCTATCTATCTGTCTGTCTGTCTGTCTGTCTGTCTGTCTGTCTGTCTGTCTGTCTGTCTGTCTGTCTATCTATCTATCTATCTATCTATCTGTCTGTCTGTCTGTCTGTCTGTCTGTCTGTCTGTCTGTCTGTCTGTCTGTCTATCTATCTATCTATCTATCTATCTGTCTGTCTGTCTGTCTGTCTGTCTGTCTGTCTGTCTGTCTGTCTATCTATCTATCTATCTATCTATCTGTCTGTCTGTCTGTCTGTCTGTCTGTCTGTCTGTCTGTCTATCTATCTATCTATCTATCTATCTGTCTGTCTGTCTGTCTGTCTGTCTGTCTTTCTGTCTGTCTGTCTGTCTGTCTATCTATCTATCTATCTATCTGTCTGTCTGTTTGTCTGTCTGTCTGTCTGTTTGTCTGTCTGTCTGTCTGTCTGTCTGTCTGTCTGTCTGTCTGTCTGTCTATCTATCTATCTATCTGTCTGTCTGTCTGCCTGTCTGTCTGTCTGTCTGTCTGTCTGTCTGTCTGTCTGTCTGTCTGTCTGTCTGTCTGTTTGTCTGTCTGTCTGTCTGTCTGTCTGTCTGTCTGTCTGTTTGTCTGTCTGTCTGTCTGTCTGTCTGTCTGTCTGTCTGTCTGTCTGTCTGTCTATCTATCTATCTATCTATCTGTCTGTCTGTTTGTCTGTCTGTCTGTCTGTCTGTCTGTCTGTCTGTCTGTCTGTCTGTCTGTCTGTCTGTCTATCTATCTATCTGCTTGCCAGCTTGTGTGCCCGCCTGTCTGCCTGCCTGTCTGTCTGCCAACCTGTCTGCCTCTATGACTTTCTGCCTGCCTACCTGCCTGCTTGCCTGCCTACCTGTCTGACTGAATGTGTGTGTGTGTGTGTGTGTGTGTGTGTGTGTGTGTGTGTGTGTGCGTGCTTGCGTCGTGCGCGCGCGCAGTATGTGTCTGTGTGTGTATAAATGTTATGAAGGATATCTGTATATATTTAGATGTCAGATCATCATAGTCGTTTAATGAAATAAGTTATTTGGTGTTTCATACTATAAATATAAAATAACAATTTGTTCTAAATCTCTGAGTGAAATATATACAATAATAGTACCGAATAGTAATGTTTATATACCAACAAATTGCGAAATCTCTCTCCACTCGGAAATGCTGTTGCGGTACTGTTCGGTATATTCTGTACTGCTACTGTATAAATCTCACTCAGAGATTTAAAACAAATTGTTTTTCTCTATACGAGATCAACGACTGTGTGTCCCTTATAGAATATATAGCATTTGCGAGTGAAGAGAGCTTTCGTCACTAGCTTGTGATTATCTCACACTGAGAACGGGTAACCACCCAGAAACCTAAGGTCGGTGAGTATCACGTAAGGCTAGAGATGGGAGCGATGAACTCCCTTCCAAATTGCTAAACAAACATAAAGTGTGTGCTGATAGCCAGCTCGAAAAGATGTTTTCCTGGGGCTAAAACAACAGTAACATCGTCCTTTATAGGACTGCCGCATTTTGTTGGTATATAAACATTACTATAAAATAACAATTGACTATAAGTTTCCTTTTGTTACCTTCACTGGACTTAGACTCTTTAATTTTATGTCTCTGCTTTCCCACTTTTAATGTCACTTTAATGTAATTTGCGAATAGTAGTGCATAACCGTAGTTAAGTGCTATACATATCTCTTGCTCTTTAACTCACAGCTAAATGCTTCTTAATTTGAGAAAGGTTTATATATAACGCGGTGTTTTAAATTGAATATAAATTGAATTATTCTACTTATTATATTGCTTGCTTCTATGGCTTCATTCTTTTAAATGAATTTAGCAGTCAAATAATATCATTCATGTAACTAGGAGAAACACCACATCTCCTCCCCGTGCACACACACGCACGCACACATACGTGCACTCACGCGCGCGCGCGCACACACACATATTTATGTATTAGGTAGCATTGTCCGAACCATATTTTACTAAACTCTAAGGAAAAATACAAACTAGTCAAACGGGGAAATATGAAAGGAAGACGAACAAATGTGCGACGATGTGTTCTCAGTTTCTGACAAGTCATAACTGCTAATCAGAATATTGCCAGTAATATACAAGTGAGTCAAAGTTTTAAGTTTGGTACAATATAAGAAGACAAGAGTACTGTAGTAAAAGAGAACTGCAGAGACTGTGCTGTAGTTTTTGAGTAATAGATGTTGAAAATAAAGAATAAAAGCGATACTTGTATCAGTGGAATATTTAAGTGCATAAATATTTTAGATTGATTTAATAGGCTTAAAATTTTCATTACATTTTAAACCTTGCGTTTTGATTATAATATTAATTTCAAATTTTGACACAAGGTCAGCAATTTCGGGGAAGGGGAGTAAGTCGATTACATAGAAGCCAGTGCTTGAGGAGATGAAATGCAAAGTCGACCTCGGCAGAATTTGAACTCAGAACGTAATGATGGACGAAATGCCGTTAAGCATTTTGCTCAGACATTTTGATAATAATATATAGTATCGGGGTCGCTAAAATAAGTATCAGTTGAGCACTTGGGTCGGTGTAACCGGCTAACTTCCACTTCTGAAATTCCTGGCTTTGTGCCAAAATTTGAAACCAATATATAAAGTATTTGGTGTTATAATTTTGTGTGATCAGAACACATCTTTTTCCATCATTGAAAACAAAAATGTATTAATTTACTTTGCATAATTAGGTTTTGCTATCTTAGAATATAGTTGCTGCGAATAAAAGATTTTCATTTAATTAGAGTTCGAGCTAGATAAGGAACCTATCATTTTTGTTTGCATTTATTCAGAGATCTGCCATTAAGATGGTAAAGAAACAGTTTTCTGTATTCTGAATTTAGTAATTATTTTCAAATTTACCTGAATTATAAAACCAGGCAATATATTCACCTAAACGGTGGGGCAAATTGAAGACTACTAACATATATTTTTGTTGATATACAAACATTTTGTTCCTGAAAAGACTAAAATCGATTCTACCAAAATTGATAATTTTTTGGTACTTATTGTATTTATAGCAGCGACTCTCTAAAATTCGCTAATAATTAACTGGCTTATATATAAATTCTGTTTCTTTATTAAAAATCACCAGAGAATAGTTAGAATTCTTGTCAAGGGATGATTTGTCTGGCATTCGTTGAATGCCACCTTAACCAGTAATCAGTACTGATCTAATGGACTCCGGATAATCATGAAGCGAGTATTCTGAATGAAATGATACTACAATACGTTTAGGTTGCCAATCCTCTTTAAAGCTGGTATTCCTATGTCACTTTACTTTTATGTAAAACATCATCAGAGAAAAATTTGTCTCTCATTCGTTATGTATCATGTCGTTATCTACACCTGAAATAGTGGTCTACACGCATAGTGAAAAAGAAACCAGTACTGTTTAATATCAAAGAGTATTGAGTTAACAGAATCGTTACGAGCTCCGGTTTAAATTCTAGTGTTGCAATATTTCTCTGTTCCTCCAAGTTTACATGCCTTGAGAACCAATGGAACAAGCCACTGGAAATAAACTCTATTTGTTTTGGCTTATTTTTGTTTAATGGAATTTGTTTGAGAGAGAAGGGGGAGGGAGGAGGAAGAGAGAGAGAGAGAGGAAGAAAGAGGGTGGAAAGAGAGAAGATGGGAATAAAGTCTGAGTGTGAGTGAAAGTAGGTCGCGCGTGTATGCCGTGTTTGCAGTAATATAACGTGTTATAAATACATAGTATTAATGTGACTGTTATGTATTTGACCCTGCGTGTCAGATCACTTGAAATAGGAGTGTCACGGTTTGGGTAAGGTTTAGGCTCGACTGAACCATAGCTTGAAGAAAGTTGACATATATCGACTATCCATGGTACTTTATTATCTCGGAAGGATGAATGGTAAAGTTAATTTTGTTCGACACTAACGATTTTATCACTCTACTGTCCCAAGAAAAAAAAATTCTATTTTAATTGTGAGTGGCAAGTATCATAAAACTGCTACTGATCGAACCCAAAATGTAATTTCGATCCGAGTTTGAAACTTTTTATTTACTTATGTCACTAATATTGGTTTGAAATTTGGGAATAAGGACAACAATTTTGGTGAAGTGTATAAGTCATTTACATCGAGACCAGTGCTCAGCGAAATTTGAATTCAGAACGCAAAAGCGGACAAAATGCCGTTAATCATTTTGCCCGTCGTACTATCGATTCTGCCAACTCGTCACTAATATTGGAGATTGGTATTTTGTGCTCATTCAAAAGAAACAGTTCAGTATGTATAGAGGAGAGTAAAGATAAAAACAAATGATTTAATATTCATGTAGTTTGTAAGAACATTAACAAAATTAAAGGAACGGCATGACTGATTGGGAACCGAAACCAAATCACTGACATTGCTCGTAAGGAACCTTTATTCTTTGGCATTTCATTATTTGGAATTTATATTGTTGACGAAGCTCAAAGGGGATTAAAGAGAAAATACATATAATATCGGACTAAATTAACGAAAGCAGAGTACAAGCTATAAAGTAATATTCCCTTGTGATTGATGGCTACAGTTTTATTCCTTTTATAATGATGTTAGAAACAGAAACAAATTTGCAATCAGAAATCGAAACTGAGCTGTCATTTAGATTTAGAGGGAAATTCACAAAGGCTGGCCTGAAAAATCGATCGATACAGTAGTCAAATCTCCCCTAAATCCTACTCGTCTTTAAGGACTCATTAGATAACACATATCTAGATTCGGACTCAGTAGATAACCTATACGACTGAAAATAAGGCAGGATGATTGTTTATAACACAGACATCTTTGGTCGCCAGGGATGTTGACCTGAGTCTAAACAACAACTATGAATGTAGTTGTTCTACAGCAATCACCACGCAAACACTATCACACACACACACACACACACACACACACACGCGCGCGCACACACGCACGCGCGCACGCGCACACGCACATAATAGGTAGGTGTATGTGTGTGTGTAATTTTAAATTGATTTCTAACGTAGCAACAAAGTTATATATATGTGTATGTATAGGAAAGAAGGGATCTTTTTTTAAACGGGGACCACATTTTTCATTAACGAAACACTTTGAAACTTGGAACACTGGTAGAATGTGTCATATAAAACATCTTTTTCTCTTAGTCTTCTTAAAAAAAAAAAATCCATAAGTTATTCCATGTTAAAGTTGTCGTATTTCTGTAATTTCAACCAATCACTGACGTCCATTCAGCCGATATACATTAAGTGCCGACTACATAAACAAACGATTCTGAAACAATTAACCCTAACCCTAACCCTAACTCTAACCCTAACCCTAACCCTAGGGTTAGGGTTAGGGTTAGGGTTAAAGCAAATTTAAAATGAAAAAAGCAAATAAAACGAAGGTATGGAGATTAAATACGCTTTACATCGCTTAATCAGCCAAAGGAGTAAATGTAAACAACTGAATACTTGTCAGTGATTGGTTGAAATTATCGAAATAAGACAATTTTTTACATGAAATAAATTCGAATACAAAAATATTTTTCTGTTCTATAACACAAAATAGATAAGTATACGAAGTTTGAAAGTCTTTCCGTACCAAAAACACTACGTAAAACATTAATGAAAAATGTGGCCCCCGTTTTAAAATAGATCCGAAAGAAGTATTGTCGGTTAAAATAACTACATGTAATACATGATACTAAGCTCATCGACTTTGCTATGATTTAAACACAAGACTCTGAAGGAGGACACTGCAAAGTGTGAATCATTTATAGCAACAGGCTATCACATCTACTTTACGAGTGGTTTTAGTTTAATATTGATTCCTTTTTGACTATCAGCATTTACAGAGGTTGCATATGTTTGATTGTGCCTCTTTTACTTCTGTGGAATAGAATGCGAATGTGAACTCCGCAAAGCAAAGCCCGCCCCCAAGAAGGACGAAAAATAAATGCTGTTTCTTATCTCACCATCAGACTACCGACAGTAAAATTAAAAATGTTTTAATATATCAAGCCCTACCGTTGCAGAACTGACTTCAAAAACTTATAATTTTCTCAGCTAACCACTACTTAAACACAACCGTTAAATTATCTTTCATCTATTCTTTAAAATATTTAAGTTATAAAACGTTCTTTACAAATATGTCAAAACTTGAGGAAATTTCATAGCGGTTGTCTTTTTATCAATATTTCAATATTGGTGTTTTTATTTTCATCTTATTAAAATTGCTCTAAACCCACTTATGCTAGTTTCATTAGATTTCTTTTTTATATTTGCACTATTACATTCAAGATCACTTCTGCTGATAAATCTGGTAATCATCGCTGTTAATATATTTACACACATTCTTCTTCAATTTTCCGTGAACAATAATCAACATCAACAAACAACTTCTGAAAGAACCAAGTGAGCAGGGATCGTTTAAGAGGTAATATCGATTTTATATGTCACCAACAAAACACGCTAATTCCGGGAAGTGAATTATTCTCTAAAAATAGCGTTGCAGTTTTTTCCGTGACTATTTCTAAAGTCTACATCATTGATCTATTTTTATATTTCTTTTGCTCTGTTCTTTCATATTGACTTCTATTCCATTTCTGTTGCTGTTGGGATTTTTTTCCTTATTTATGTTTAGCACAATACGTATTACCGCATTTTCTTCTGTGTAATGTACTTTCTGATTTATAATAAGTTGCTAGAAATAAATCGTTCATTGATGAGTTGCTCTTTTCGATTTTACCCTATTTTTATCGAAGGATCTTTCTTAGAGCAATAATGTAACTATTGATGATACAAGATTATATTTCCTCATAAATATTCATTCTTTTACTCCTTAAATTATTTCTTAAGACGTTGATACTGGAGATGCAGATGTTTCTGGAAGACTCCATATAAGATTATCTGCTCTATTGATGAGTGTACTATATTTACCAAATATATGACGCAATATCTTCATTGTATACGCCTAGATTTAATCTAGGGTAAACTATTGGACTAACTGAACTACGTAGTTAATTGGGCCATAAAGTTAGCAGCATATATACTGAGTGATAATCTATATTCATATGGTACAGTATACTTTGTAGGTTTATCAAACAGCTTATAGGATATCATAATGATATTTCTGTTTTCTTTCTGTTGTAAATGATATAATTTTCAAAGATGAATTATTGCGATAATAATGTAGCATAAACGTAGCACTGAGGTTGTAAAATATTGACATTCTCTTGTTGATAGGGAGTTAACGGATTCTAATCAAGCTTAGCGAAATAGTACAGGAATAAGGCAAAAGAAGCTGATCAGAGAAAGACTTGTTCAGCTGTGTTTCTGTGAAAAAATATCAAAAAGCACTGGAGAGCTGAGATTAGAACTCAGGAACGTGTATGTTATTAATTAAGCCTTACATAATTATGACAATTTTGTTACTGATGATTTGGTAACTCATCTAGCTGAAGTAGTGTAAAAGGTTGGAATAACCAGTTCATTACTCATTTAGTGTTTAAAATATGGCTATTGGTACAGGCATGGGTATGAGGTTAAGACGTTTACTTCGCAACCGTATGGTTTTGGTGTAGTCTCACTGTGCAGTCTCTTGGGCAAATGCCTTCAGTTATAGTCCCATGCTGACTAATGCCTTATGAATGAATTTGGTTGACAGAATGTGTGTAGAAGCCAGTTCTATCTATCTATCTATCTATCTATCTATCTATCTATCTATCTATCTATCTATCTATCTATCTATCTATCTATCTATCTATCTATCTATCTATCGATCTGATGTTTGTTCTCCGATCAATGTTTATTTATATATATATATATATATATATATATATATATATATATATGTGTGCGTGTGTGTGTGTGTGTGTGTGTGTGTGTATGCATGTATGCGTGTATAGATGCATGTATGAATGTATGTGTGTGTATATATGTATGCATGTATGTGTGTGTGTATATATGTACATGCACACACATACATATATGTGTGTGTGTGAGTAAGTATGTAAGGTTTGTGCGCATGTGTGCATGCGTGCGTGTGTGTGTGTGAGCACGCGTCTGTGTGTTCATGTTTGTATTTGGCTAGCTACTGCTTGAAAATTGATGTTGGTTTGTTTACATCGCAGTAACTTAACGTTTCCACAGAAGTTACCCATATAATATGGACTAGACTTAAAATAAGAATTAGTGTGAATTTCCTTCACGAAATCTATACGATAATGCTACAGCATGGTCATAAACCATGTAAAAGAATTGAAGAATGTATGCTTTAGACCAATTTAGATTTTATGTACGACTGTTTACAAACAATTGTGTGTAGATGGAGATTAAAATACATTTTGAATAGTTGTATGTTAAAATTCATTATGTCTACATGAACACGTGTAAACATCAGCACGTGTAAAAGTCGGACAGTTTATTTGTAGATTAATGGGACTCATGTAACAATCTATAGATCATCCAGGATAAAACAGTCACTATAACACTCTATGATATTCTACCGCACTACAAAAGACATCTCATACATAGGAAATTATTTATAACGTTCTATTTTCACATATTAAACCTCTTTTGTAGAGCAGTCTATGATGGCTCAAATAATTTAAAGCCCTCATATTTCTGAAAGAGGAGTCAAATCTAGCATGATAAAATGACAGTAGCACCTCCATCGAATGCTCCACATCATACAAACATTTAGATCTTACACCGGTTACACATTAGCCCCACCCAACTAAAAATAAAACTAGAGTATAGCATAATTTACGACATCAAAAGCTACATTTGTTGTATTATATAATGTGCAAAAGACAGATTGCCGTCACTAGAATTAGCTCCTTCAACAATAACATGACTACTATACTGTAAGAAGTTGAATAAGAAAAGTAAATTTATATGTAAAAGTAGGAAATCAAAAGAAAATACTGCTTAATTTTCTAGTACATTCATAATGAATTTTAACTTTGCCACTCTGAGAATGGTATAAGCGAATGAGTCTTCCCTTGTATTCTACAGATGTGCACTGTTAGGTCAAGAAAAGGACGTAAAACAAAGATAACCATGGTAATATCTGAAATCAGAATATAAAACAACAATTTATGTGTAAAGCCTTTAATCTTGCGCTGTTTTCTTTTTCCTATTCCAGTTTTGATTCAAGCTAGATAATATCAATCTATCAAATATTAACGATCTCTTCTAGTTTATGTGAAACCATATAAAAGCTGTTGTTTTTATATTTAAGTGAATAGGAAAATGCTTCTTGAATCTATCAGACAAGTGTAAGACAAGCTGAAACTATATTACAGTTTGGAAAACGTTTATTTAGTAACATTGGCACGCTGTAGAATATTCGTAAGTTCGCGAGAATCCGGGTTTGTAACAGTAGCTCAGTCCTTATATTTTACATCTTTTAGTTCATATATTTAAAAGAGAACACCATCTCTACAAAACTGACCTATTCTTGACTTAAAGACCATCTAACCACTCATTCAGGATTATGTATCGTTTGGTTTTCATTTGATGAAGAAATAGCCAACTATTAATTTTCGTAAGTAGAGTTAGATGTAGGATTTTAGGCAACAATTTATCAAATTAAATTTTCAAATAGATGTGTGATGATAGTACATCCATTGATCGTGAATTATATATGCTTAACGACGTATCATTAAAATCAATCCAAAATAACTGATTCGTTTTCGTTGAACATCAAAGAAGAAACTCTGCTGAGAAAATTAAAATGTATCACTGAACTATTGAACTATTATGAATGAACCAATGATTAAAGTAAAATAATCCCAGAATAGGTTTTTATGAATTTCTGACATAAATGGAATGGAAAGCTTGTCCTAAGAAAGGCCCTGGGAAATCTTCCCCTGCTATAAAGTTAATGTCGATGACTTAATATGATAGATCAGTTTTAACTTCATTATTAACTTCAATACGACCGTAACCACAACCACAACCACAAGCACAACGACATCTACGAGTGCAACAGTATCACATCATCGGCATTATGAACACAACCACCGTAAATAGAATAGCGCAATTTTAAGGCTTCTTAGAGATTTCTAAGTTCTTGTATTGATGGCGTCAGATACTCTGGGATGGAAGTTCATAATTGCTTTTGCCCGATGCTCTTAAATCCCCATCACATTCTGTATGTTTTGTATGAGACGTTATAAGTTTCAGAAAATACTTTAGTTATATACTATGCTAGAGTGATTGTGAAACTACTACTACTACTACTACTACTACTACTACTACTACTACTACTACTACTACTGCTGCTGCTTCTGCTGCTGCTTCTGCTGCTGCTGCTGCTACCACCACCATTACCATTTTAGTTTCAACAAATAGGCATAGGAAAGCCATGCTGTCACAGACTGAAAATGTGGGATAGAGGACTGCTTTCTATGGTATGCTACTCGTGAAACTGCATGTTCTTCTGGGGTTGTTCTTGTACACTACATAGGCTTGATATCATTACAGCTTCCTTCCGCAGCAGCGTTTTGTGCCGTTTCTTGAGTTTGTGATTAAGTTTTTTTTTTATAAAAGTGTTATAGTGAATGACGTTGTCAACTTTACTAATTTGTCAACTAATTTTAATTTGGTGAGAAATTGTCAAATATTTCATTGAGAATTTGAAAAAAGGCCCACCTTTAGCAGACGACAACTAACAAATTACGATGTAAGGAGCTAATGAAAGCAATTCAGATTATGTAACCTGTGTTCATTTCACATAAATCAAGACGTATAAGGATCTATGTTTCCAGCAAAGTGTTTTTTATTGAGCACGTTTATGCGTTAGCTCGACAAAGCAAAACAGACCACACACATACATTGCAAATATACACAGACACACACACATATATGTATGTAATATATATATATATATAGATATATATATATATATATGTGTGTGTGTGTGTGTGTGTGTGTGTGTGTGTGTGTGTGTCTGCATATATATATATATGTGTGTGTGTGTGTGTGTGTGTGTATGTGTGTGTGTATGTGTGTGTGTATGTGAGAATTTACAAAAAAAAACAAAAAACAAAAGACGAAGACGGGTGTGTAAACAACAAACAGCTGTATTAGTTTAACGCTCGGAAAGTGAGAAAGTATTTAACGTTTCGAACCTACCCTCTTCGACAGAAAAGAACACAGAAAATAAACAGGGAGAGAAAATAGTATATATATATATATATATATATATATATATATATATATATATGTGTGTGTGTGTGTGTGTGTGTGTGTGTGTGTGTGTGTGTGTATATATATATACATATACATATACATACATATATATATATATATATATATATATATATATGCAATAGCCTTCATAGACCCCCATCTCACTCGAGACTAGTGAGATTAACATATAATCTCTGTGTGTGTGCGTGTGTGTGCGTGCGCGTGAGTGGTAAAAGGTAGAGAGGGTGTTAGAGGGGGAAAGTTAAAAAAAGGAATTAAATGAAAAATAGAAATAATACAGAGAGTAAAGGAGCGAAAGAAAGGTATTTAGAGAGAAAGGAGGAATAGAAAGAGAAGGTAAAGAAGATATAGATAATAAAAGAGGGAAAAGAAAGATGACAGAAAATAGAAGTAAATCAAATCCTACTAATATTGATGTATCATATTTAATCAATAAGTTGACCAAATTTAAAATGTAAGTGGTGGTAAATGTGAGAGGATGATGTCGATATTTTAGGTAGTGTTGGTGGTCGTAGGGATGATAGTATTAGTGGTGTTAGAGCTGCTACGACTGGTGGTGGCAGAGGTGGTAGAGGAGGATTTTGATGGTTTTTTTCCATGATGATGATGGTGATGAATACGATGATGACGATATTAGTGTTGGTGATGAGGCTATAATTATAGTTGCTCTCGCTCGGTGAGAACAATGGCAAAGATGTAGGCGAGGGGGGTAGGGACAATATTAATAACCATTTTGCTTGTCGGACTATTAGTAGCATTAGTTTGTTTTTTCAAGAAATCAGTACAAGAGATATAAGTGGCTAGAGCAGAAGTAGTAACAGTGGTGGTTGTAAAGGTGTTGTGTCTGTGCTTAGTAGTAGTAGTGGCAGCAGCAGCAGCAGCAGTAGTAGTATTAGTAGTAGCGATGAAGCTGGTAATAGTTGATGATTAGGATAATGTTGGCGATGATGATGGTGGTAGTGGACATTATGAAAATGACTGTTGTGATGATAACAATAACAGGCGGAGTTAGCAGTAATGATGGAAATGTTATTAGTGGTGATGGCTCCGGCGATAAGTAGTAGTAGCAGTAGTAGTAGTAGTAGCAGTAGTAGTAGTAGTAGCAGTAGTAGTAGTAGTAGCAGTTGTCAATATAGAGATAAAGGGTGATGTCAGAGTGGTGGTAACGGCGATGCTTTTGAATCTGGTGTTGATTAGGATGGTGCCAGTTATTAGAGTATGGGCTGTTGTCGAACAAGTGGTGGTACGCCTGTAGTTGAAGTGAGGGTGATAGAAGCTGTGGTAGTGCTGGTGGTAGTCATGGTGATGAAGTAAGGCTGTTTCAGGTGAAGTGATGATAGTCGGGGAAATTAGAGTAATGAGTAGTAGTAGTAGTAGTAGTAGTAGTAGTAGTAGTAGTAGTAGTAGTAGTAGTAGCAGCAGTAGCAGCAGTAGTAGTAGTAGTAGTAGTAGTAGTAGTAATTGTTGTAGTAGTAGTTGTTGTTGTTGTTGCTGTTGTTGGTACTGTTTTAACCTAAGGTCAGCTCTGATTGAACAGACTTTATGAGAAAGAACGTTCCAACCTTGACCATCTTTACTTTATTATCGACATCATGTATCTCAAAACTGTATTATCGAAAATTCCCAACCAATATATACTACGCTATGATTTGAGGGAGGTATTTCGTATTTCTATGGGATGGAGGTCCCCTGATTGCTTCCCTTGTTGACGGCTGTATAATTATTGTTGTAGTTAGTGGTGGAAGATTGTAAACGTAGGTGTTGGTGATAGTGGAGCTAAATTAGTGTTACTTGTGGTGATATTAGTTGTATTGTCTTACTGAAGACAGTTATAAAGGTATTGGTATTGATAATGTTAATTATTTGGTGTTGTGATAATTAAGGTATTGCTTGTGTTTTCATTGCTAATTATTATAGGGTGGTGGATCGGTTGCGTTGTTAGAACGTTAGAAGAAAATGCTTTGCGATATTGGTTCAAGCGTTGTATGTCTCAGTTCAGATTCTGCTGAGGGCAACTTAGCTTTTTCATGTTTTCAGAGTCAATAGATTAAGTACCAGTGAAATACTGATATTGATAGCTGCACGTTCTGCTCCACCAAATATCTATCCTTGTGCCAGACTCCGAAAGAGTGATTCTTCTTCTTCTTCTTCTTCTTTTTCTTCTTCTTCTTCTTCTTCTTCTTCCCCTCCTCCCCTCTTCTTCTTCTTCTTCTTCTTCTTTTTCTTCCCCCTCCTCCCCCTCTTCTTCTTCTTCTTCTTCTTCTTCCCCCTTCCCCCTCTTCTTCTTCTTCTTCCCCCTCCTCCCCTCTTCTTCTTCTTCTTCTTCCCCTCCTCCCCTCTTCTTCTTCTTCTTCTTCTTCTTCTTCTTCTTCTTCTTCTTCTTTTCTTCCCCTCCTCCCCTTCTTCTTCTTCTTCTTCTTCTTCTTCTTCTTCTTCTTCTTCTTCTTCTTCTTCTTCTTCTTCTTCTTCTTCTTCTTCTTCTTCTTCTTCTTCTTCTTCTTGCTTTTGCACAGCTTCTAATTCTGGAGATGAACTACGGTGTCAGCTATTCACTGTCAGTGAACTAAGGTAATACCTCTTATTTTTCGAGCACCTTCCGGATTATTCTAGCGGTTCCAAGCAGTGCTGTTTTCCGCAAGGGCTCCACCCTTATTGCAGCCCCTATTTGTTCTCAATATATATACTTCTCAAGATTTTTGCTCACTGTTCCCAGGGCTCTGACAATTATTGGTACTACTACCACCTTTTTCATCGACCACAACTGCTTAACTTCCCAAGCTAACCTGTCATATCTATCCACTTTTCTTTCTTCCTTATTCACATACCTTTTTGTCAGCTGGGCATGCTATATCTATCATCCACCATAGTTTGTTTTCTTTCTCATTTAACACTATGTCTGACTTCCTATTATTATTATTATTATTATTATTATTATTATTATTATTATTATTATTATTATTATTATTATTAAGTAAGGCAGCGAGCTGGTAGAATCGTTAGCACGCTGGACGAAATGATGAGCTGCATTCATCTGTCGCTTCATTGTGAGTTCAAATTCCGCCGAGGTTGACTTTGCCTTTCATTCTTTCGAGGGTCGATAAAATAAGAACCAGTTGAACACTGGGGTCGATGTAATCGACTTATCTCCACCTCCTCCAGGATGCCCTTGTGGCAATAATTTGAAATAATAATAATAATAATAATAATAATAATTATTATTATTATTCAACAACCGCATATCCGTGTTCATGAGGTGTGTGCAGTATTATATTGTTTTTAACTAAAACATCGGTGTTAGAAAGGACATCAATTTTGATTTCTTTGGGGCTGTTTCGGAGTTTCTTTTCTGTTGAGTAAAGTATGTTGTGTCTATTTGATGTTATTTTAATTGGTTGGTGAATATCTTTCATATGTCTCGTGTGGATGATGCCATGTGTTTCAGTATCAGCCGTTCATCGTGCACAGATTTGGTGTGTGGCTTGTGTAGAATTAATGCATTGTAACTCTTCAGATCGTGCGTTCTGTGTAGTCTTTGGCGTAATTATGTTAGGTGCCAGTTATCTAGTTGTGTGTGCTGTGTTATTGTGTTGCATGTAGATAATTCATAATAAATGCAGTGTGGTTTGTGTTCTTTCATTGGGTCGTTCGAGTGTAGGTAATGTGTTGAGTATAGAGAAAGCTATTTAATTTGGATTATTGAATTGAAAGTGTTTTGTGTAGAGTATGGTCCGCACATAAGTAGCATTAAAGCACCTTACTGTGAAACAGAACATGAAGTCATATTGCATACAATTACTTGATCAAGCTTTCTGATGTATAAACATATGATATATTCTGTCTGCTATTATAATTTATTTCACATCTAGGTTACATTACAGAATACAAATCGACTAAAAAACATGTCTGGTATTTTATTTTGTTGAAGAATGACGGTCAGTGCTGACTTTGGCAGCTGAGTGTGTTTGCATGTGTAGTATTATTAGCATTATCACAGAAACGAAGATTAAATTTTGGAATACTATCGCAATAACCTCTATTGATCCATTCTAGGACTTATTTGTTATTTTTATCTGACTGTTATAACTTAGTTGGTGGAGGCGCAATGGTCCAGTGGTTAGGGCAGCGGACTCGCGGTCATAGGATCGCGGTTTCGATTCCCAGACCGGACGTTGTGAGTGTTTATTGAGCGAAGACACCTAAAGCTCCACAAGGCTCCGGTAGGGGACGGTGGTGAACCCTGCTGTACTCTTCCACCACAACTTTCTCTCACTCTTACTTCCTGTTTCTGTTTGCCTGTAATTCAAAGGGTCAGCCTTGTCACACTGTGTTACACTGAATATCCCCGAGAACTACGTTAATGGTACACGTGTCTGTGGAGTGCTCAGCCACTTGCACGTTAATTTCACGAGCAGGATGTTCCGTTGATTGGATCAACTGGAACCCTCGATGCCGTAAGCGACGGAGTGCCAACAATAAGTTAGTTGGTACGATAATCGGAAAGTAAATTAAGAGATCGCTGTAAGAGTCAACCAATACTTTACAAAAATGCATGGAAATATACCTGTGTAAATTACTAAACATATTTTGGAAAATCATTCCAGATACTCATAGAAATTTAGTTAAAATATTTGTTACAGCAGTTAATTAATTGAAAACCAAACCGATTCACAACCGAACTGATATGTAACTTTATATTAACCACATCAGCTTCAAATGTAATGATGGCGTTTACTTTGAAACGCTTCTTCAAAGCATTTTACAGCCACTAACCAGTTTTCTCTCTATTTCTTAAAAAAACAAAAAGAAAAACAAAACATTATCTTGCAATACTTTTTTTATTCAACAGTTTTTTTATTCATCAAAAGCGTTTTATTATTATTTTTTGATACCATTTTTATTCTAAGCCTCACTTCACAACGAATTTTCTTTGTTTATATTCATTGATTTTCCTACATAATTTTTGTTCGTTTCGTATTTTAATTTTATTTTCATTGTATATAAATTCGATTAGAAAAGTTCATATAGTTTCAAATAAATATATTAAATAGTATGGAACCATTCGATTTCCATTACAAAAAAAATCCGCTTTTATTCGGCCATTGCGTAATTAATAGGCACTAGAAAGCAATGACATCGCTTTAAAAGCAAAATGATTGCAATGAACAAGAATGTAATGCATTAGTGGAGAGGGTTGAAACAAGTAGGATGAGTGTTGAGACAATAGAGCTTTAGAAAGGTAGATAGCTGCTCACTTCGTACATTAAGAGAAAATACAGTCATAAAACACTTTCATTAATAATAAAGAAATGGAGTAAAAAAAGAAATGAACACACGATCAAAGACAACAGAAGTGAAAGAAAAATAATCAAATACTTCAATACTGTTATGTTCTATGTTAGACGCCACAATGCAAATAATTCTTTCTTTTCAGTCGACACAGTTGTAGTTGGCAAATGAAAACAGTAATTTACGAAACAAATGATTTATACATACGTACATACATACGTACACAGACACACACACACACACACACACACACACACACGTATATATATATATATATATATATATATATATATATATATATATATATATACATATATATATATAAATATATATATATATATATACATATAAATATATACATATATATACATATATATATATACATCCACATATATACATACACACACATACATATATAAATAAATAGATATATATGCATACATATATATGTATCCATACATATACATATGTATATATATGCATATGTATAGATGTTTATTTATATATATTTGATCACACACACACACATACACCGTATATATATATATATATATATATATATATATAAACTTACACACACATACACACACAAACACACACACATACAACGTACCCACTATCACACACACACACACACACACATATTATTATTTAAAACAGTTTGATTCGGTTCCCGGCGAATCAAAGTTTCGCCGGCTTCCCATTGAAACCCAACTCACTTAAGCTCAGATTATCGATTCGGTAATGTGATGTGAGCCCGAACGAGCGTGAACCGAATATAACAATTTAAAATAATAACACATCAAACTCCTACTAAATGTGTTGAGTGCCTTTTTCTTTTGTTTGTTCACTCACTCATATACGTATGTATGCATACGTATACACATTATATATGCATGTATAAGTAGACACGTTATGTGTGTGCGTGTGTGTGTGTGTAAGTGTGTGTATGTTTGTGTGCATATACAAATTTTTGTGCATAAAGAGCTGGAAAAAGCACCACGTTCTTGGTATATTTATCGGGTTAGGAGATGCATTGTGATATAGTATTTTTCAATATACATTTCCCACGATCCTGTGCCCAGTTAACTTAGGCACCGCCTATCCGAAATATTGAAAGGTATTAATGAGATGCGTAAGTACCTAGACCGAGAGTCTCCAGTCCGAATTTTGTCAACTGAAATCTAGATCAGGAAATATTTATGTTTCCAACAAAACATTAAACCCATATGAAATAGATGAGGCAGTACATATAAAGCTAGGATGCAATAACATACTCAAACTTTCTAATAACATGTATATGTATGTATTTGTCTACCAGACTTGTATCCTTTGCTAAACGACTAATTTTAAAACCTATTAAGGACCATATATAAAATATTGCATCTGGCTTTAAATCCTAAGCAGGACTACTTAGTAATAAGTTTCCAAACACGAAGGCCACAAACCTACATTACTAGTAGAGTAATAGAATGATGTCATTTTCTGTATCGATAACAAGCAGACATACGGCAAACATATATAATTACTCAATTCGACTGTACGGAGCCCAAGATTTGCTGAGCCACAATCAAATAGATGATACTGATATTGATAACAATAAGTCATCATAAAGATAGCCTTCTGTTTCGCAAGGACTCTTCCAAAGTGGAAAAAATACCTTGGATTGAATAGATACCATCAACATAATTATGGTGGCAATTGATAACACGGATGTTTGTGAGCTCTTAGGGCTTTTCATTTTAGACGTTCTTGCTTGGAAAGTTACAACCATATACTTTGGAATAGCTATAATTTAAAGCATTAATGGTCACGTGTTAGATGAAGTGAGAAAGAACATCATTCACAAATTAACACTTTCGGTCTTGAAATTACTATAACCTAACTACTAGTGACTTTCTTGGCAAGATTTATCATTTACATTCCACAAAGCCAGCAGGAAGTGAAGCGAAAGTATCTCCTATAATAACCTGGAATGATGCCCACCATAGTGTAGTGTTAAATCAACTCATGTACTACATTAGAAGTAGCATCCTGAATATCTTGCCAAATAAGAATACATTTAGGTATTCGACTTCATCCTAAAATACGCTTTCCTAACTATTTTACTCCGAAAGAAAATTACTAATCCACCTCTCTCCTTACCTTTAGAAATGAAAAAAATGATAATGAAATATATGTTCTAACCACTGATTTTCACTCAATGTAAAATCTAATAAAGGGAAACTTACATGAATAAACAAATACATCCCTCCTAGCCACAGATATATGAAATCTTTAAGAGGCACAATCTTCAAATTCATTACAGATGTACCAAAAACATTGAAACATAATATTATAGATACCAACAATGAAAGCAAGTGGTATATACCCGGGAAAGGTTAGTATGTACTAGACAAATTTTGCAGAGTAGAATCAATGATTTATCAGGCAGTAATCACGCCTATAATACCTAATCTAGCAGAAAAATCTAACTGCTAGAAAGTTTATATAATGATATATTCTCGTATAAAACTACAGATAATATAATGATATATTCTCGTATATAATGATATATTCTCGTATAAAAGTACAGTATCTCTACAAATTGGGCATACACTTAGAAGAAATCGGATACACTTAGAAGAAGGATACACTTAGAAGAAAGCGGACTGCTATTTTCCAAACGTTAATTACTAGAAGAATTCAAACGATGACAAACGATGACTCATTACAAGTAAAATGTGCGAATTATTCACGGAAGAGAAAAGAAAATATCCAGCTAATATCTTTATTAACAATATCTTTGTTTAAGCAATAGATCCGAGATGTCTGGAAAATGCAGATACTTTGAAAAGCACTTTTACAATACCACCAGTTAACATGAAATACAAATGTGCACCGGCACCTGATATTGCTTCATCTTAGCCTTTTTCTAGTCATTCTTCTACCAACTTCCTTTCTGCCATTCATGTAATTTATTTTTGTTTAGATTGGCATACCCACTTTGGTACAGGGTTTTGAGATTTCCGTTTAAGAGGCAGTGTGTATTTAGTATATTTTGTCTATGTTGCGCTTGGAAGATGCATGGTAGGGAATGTCAGTGGTGACAAGAATCATCTGCATAAAAGTGGATGTTGTGGGACTTGGACTAAGAGTGCATAGTTAGGTCTCGCTTTGAGAGATTGTAATAGTATATGGTCATTCTGTGAACTGTTGTTTATAATGCTTTCTTCCGTTACATCTTGTAGCATACATGTGTGCGTGTGTGTGTGGAAGTACAAACATGCATGCATGCATGTATGTCTTTACTTACACACACACATATATCCATACATACATACATACATACATACATATATACATACATACAAACAAACCTGGATGGAAAGCACTCACATACAAAAGAAGACTATGCATGAGTATGTTGCCCGGAAGCTTGAAGAAGACACGAAGCGCAGCCTCTCTTGGACACAAGACCATTACATCATATCACACTATGAAGGCTATGCGTTTGCAATCCAGGAACAGGAGATTGCATACATCGTGTAGCATACATGTAACGAACAGGATACCATGACTTACATTATTAATTATGGCACAACTGATTGATTGTTACCTTCCCCTGCAATCATACAAGGTTTATCTTTGCCTATGCATGCGCTGGAACGTGTTTAAAAAACTGATGGTGTTTCGTGAAGTAGTCATCGATAAAATGTGAACAATAATGAAATAATAACTGGAGATGTTCGGATCAACTAAGATTCTTAAATACGGTATCTCATCATCGTCGAAGTCCAATGTCTGAAACTAGTTGAAGAATATTACTTATTATTTATTTGAAATCAAATTTCTGGTAATTGGTTTAATATGAGGCTATTTCAATATTGGTTAGTTGCTTAATTAACATCTAATGCCGCATCCCTTTCAGTGGAGGAAAATTTTATCTAAATGCTGTATTACTCAAATGCTGTGCACGTTATATGGAAATGTGTGTTAGATGCTATATTTCCCGTGGGGCACTTGATTGGTTATTACTGCAATTGACAGAAATATAAAAAATGGACACAGTCAGGGCAATGTAATTAAAATGTTTGTTTCACAATTACGTGGACTTAATCTCGATCAATTTACACGGTATCTCAGGTGGGTGTTTTCTATAACCTCCATTTGATTAATAATGACGCGTGAGTGAGATTGCTATTGGATATCTATTTGATTCAATAAGCATGGTTCAGTGGTTAGAGTGTCGGGCTCCCAATCATACAGTAGTGGGTTCGATTTCCGGACCGGACTGTGAGTTGTGTTCTTGAGCAAGACACTTTATTTCACATTGCTCCAGTTCACTCAGCTGTAGAAATGACTTGCGACGTCACTAGCGCCAAGCTGTATCGGTCTTTGCCTATCCCTTGGATAACACTGGTGGCGTGGAGAGGGGAACCGGTATGCATGGGCGACTGCTGGTCTTCCATAAATAACCTTTCCCGGATTTCTGCCTCGGAGGGGAACTTTCTAGGTGCAAACCCATGGTCATTCATGACCGAAGTGGTGTTCCTTAACGTGAATGTTGTTGGCACTCCATCGCTTACGACGTCGAGGGTTCCAGTTGATCCGATCAACGGAACAGCCTGCGCGTGAAATTAACGTGCAAGTGGCTGAGCACTCCACAGACACGTGTACCCTTTACGTAGTTCTCGGGGATATTCAGCGTGACACAGTGTGACAAGGCTGGCCCTTTGAAAAACGTGAATATTACTATTATATATTAACCTATATGACGGTACTTCCTGCCTGTTTCGATGTTTGAGAATTTGAAGGAGAGTAAAGTTTTCTCTGTAGATTGAAAATAAATAAATAAATAAATAAATAAATAAATTTACAACCTTAATCAGTTTTCGAACCTTATAAGGTACTCATTACATGTGTCTACATCATTTTGACCAATCTAAGAAAAACAGTCAGCCAATATATTTATATATTCAACAATTCCAGTAGCTACAGAGGACTGGAGCTGTTAATTAGTTTACCGTATGTGTTAACACTTTATTTAACACCGAGACCTGAGTCGCAGGCATGGCTGTGTGGTTAAGATGATCGCTTCGCAACTACGTGCTTTTGGGTTCAATCACACTGCACAGAACCTTGGTACTTTGCAATAAGCCCGAGCCTATTGTCTTCCACTGTAACCCAAAGCTGACGCTCTTTGAGATTATTTGAATTTGGTTGACGGAAACACTATATTGAAATCCGTTGCATGTAGGGTGAGGGCTTTCCGTACAGGTTTGTTTGTTTGTTTGTATGTATGTATGTGCGTGTGTGTGTGTGTAAGTACAACATATATGCATGCATGTATGTTTGTACTTACACACACAAACACACACATGTATGATTGCGTGCCTCTGTGTTTGTGTTTACCCTTGTTTTGCTTGAGAACAGCTGTTGGCTTGTTTACTTCCCCGCAGATTAGCAGTTCGGTAAAGGAGAGGGATACAAAAAAGTAACATACTTTTGCAAAAAGAAGTACTGGGGTGTATTTGTCCGACTAAACCCTTTAAGGTGTTGCCCCAGCATGGTCGGAATATAATGACCAAAACAAGTAAAAAAAAAAAAAAAGATAAACAGACGCAGGCGTGGCTGTGTAGTAAGAAGGTTGCTTCCCGACTACATGGTTCCAGACTCAGTCCGACTATGTGCCACTGTGGGCATATGTTTGTACGGTTTGTTCGGCCGACGAAAGCCTTGTGAGTAGATTTGGTAGTTGGAAATTGAAAGAAGTCCGTCGTATATACATACATACATACATACACACACTCAAACATATATATATATATATATATATATATATATATATATATATATATATATATATATACGTATATATATCTATGTGTGTGTGTATTTGTGTCTATGTTTGTTCTCCCACTACTGCTTGACAACCGGTGTTGGTGTGTTTACGTCCACGTAATAGCGGTTCAACAAAAGCGATCGGTAGAATAAGTACTAGGCTTAGTAAAAAAGTACTGGAGTACTTCTTTCTATTCGAGTAAAAATTCAAGACTGAAACATGTAAAAGATATAAATAAAAAAGCTAAAATTACTGTTTAAAACATAGCAAAAATTTCTGTTTTGATGTTTTAGATATGGTTGTATGACATATAATTACTTCAGTATAAGAGATGTAAAAAGAATGCTTTAATCCCCCGGAAAATTCAGCTTTCCAAATTAGTATTCAACTAAAACGAAAACCTAGATTTACGTTTGTAGTCGAAATAATTTTTATGACGAATCCATTCATGCAAATTAGAGAAAAGAACATGCGCATTCATCCAAATATAAGCAGAAAACTTTCATTTAATCAAATAGAGACTTAGTAATTTTGTTACCTGTTAAAATTATCTTCTCTAACAGCCGCACTTGTGAGTAAGCAATTGTGAGTAATAATGTAATTTAATCCAGAAGTTACGTCTAGCATTTGCTTTCCCTTATTTGTGTTTATGTTATTCTGCATGAACATCCCTTAAAAACAAGTCAGCCTCTTTATTTATTATAGCTGACATAATATTTAACGAAGAAGAATATAGGAAAAAAAAATTCCGAAGTTATTCGCTCTAGATTTTCATAGTAAACTAAAACGGACCTTTAGCAAAACAATTACGAAGGTAAAGCAACATGATTAGATTGCAATCCACAACATTTACTTTATTTCAATGAAGTATCAGTTACTAAGCTTAAGAATGCTTGAACGCTTTGATTTTGAATTGCGATGTACATATTTTTTATCTTCAAAGTTTATAGATGTCTTATAACAAAAAAAATAACACCCCCTTATATGTATGTATGTATGTATATGCCTGTCTGTCTCCCAGTCTACTTCTTTCTTTCTTTCTTTCTTTCTTTCTTTCTTTCTTTCTTTCTTTCTTTCTCTCTCTCTCTCTCTCTCTCTCTCCCTCCTTCTCTCATACACATACACACATACAGTACACTGAAGGCTCTGTACTCTTGTCTAAGTAAGATCTCTTCTGCCACAGAGTATCTTTTCAAACAGTCACGTACAGTGTAGTTTCACCACTGTGTGCAAGAGATTTATAGGTCCTACAGTGTATTGGACAACGTAAATGAAATTAGAAAATTCTGAAGATGGTGATGATATATATCAGGAAGAAATTTTGTGTTAATTTCCTTTATGACAGCTTGAAAAAAAAAAAAAAAAAAAAAAGAAAACAGTGGTTATTCCACCTTTTGAGCAATCAAATAGATGTTTTCTTTTGAAATATTGACTTACATTATTTTACGAGCGGCACTTTTCATCCTTGCATAATTCAAAAAGGTAGCTTTAAAGACTAGGTGCTCTTCATAAATATTCATCCATTTACATAAGTTCCATGTTGAGACCTTTTACTTCTTGAATTCAACTTTAATACATTTTGCAGGGTATCTAGGTTAATGCCCATTCAGTCAGCCCATTCCAGTTCGGCCGTTCTAGTAGTCAGTGTCCGCGACTCCAACGAAATTCTGGCATAAACAATTCTTTAAAGTGTGTATATTAATGCGTATGTGTGTGTGCGTGTGCGTGTGCGTGTGTGTGTGTGTGTATGTGTTTTAGATGAAAATAAGTCGCTATAACAAAACTGAAATAATTTTTCTATGGTTGTGTGCTGAAGATCATGCTTGTATTGAGTTTTCTAAACGACAGTAGATGCTATATTTACTTTATCATTTATATCTACATCATTGCGTGGAACTATATAAACACTAGAGTTTATATAGTAAAGTGACCCCAAAAAAAGGTAGCCTTTTATTATTTGTGCTGAATTCTAGTAAAAATTTGTATTTTATTATATTCAACATGGCGGTTTCTTAAGTAATGTGGTATATTCACGAGAGGAAAATGAATTAACTTCGGCATAACAGTACCCACAAACGTAATTAAAACTGTCGTAGTGCTATGGTGCTAACCGTAAATGTGTAGGATTTTCTCTTTAAGCGATGAAAGTTCTGCCTGATAATCTATATCTTAAAAAGACACACCTGTGAATATTTCGAAAAATACGAAAAGGAACAACCGAAAGAAATGAGACATTTTCCTGCTTAACAGCATCGCCAACTGGAAAAAGGTGAAAGTGACCTTTTGAAAACAACTTCATCTAGTTTACTGCTGCATATCTATTGAAATGTTTACAAATCTTGGGAAAGATCCAAGCTTTCCCATGTTACATATTGATCACAGAATATGTGTTTATTGAAATAATTCCCAGCAGCAACATATATGAAAGTGTTAGATTGAAAACATTCTGATAGGACACATGACATGCTATTTAAAATAGAACTATCACTATTTTAGTTTCTGTCTTGTTTCCATTTATGACATCTGTAATTTCATAACGTTAAGATGATATAATGTTCTGGCAGATAGAAAACGTGTTAAGTGATCTAAGATCCAATACAAGGTGAGCACCGTTTCTTTACCATAAAAGATATCTTTGAAAATAAATTATTGAATCTTTGGATTTTATGCTTCGCAAAATTTACACTGATGCGTACAAATGTTTCATAAGTGCAGCATATGGAAGTAAAACAAAATGGTCTTTTGTTAAATCTATGTAGGCCCTGTCAGAAATATAATGTAATCAATTAGCTACCCATTTTCTCAATGTGGGAGTGTCAAACATACTTATGAGTGTGTTTTGATGGAAACATATATATTACCCACTGTCAACTGACAACCAGAAGAGAGCTGCAGAAAACGATGATCATTTCAACGAAGCAACCATTCACTAACATTTATTTCCTTGTTTCTGATTCCCTCCCTTTGTTTTCCGTTGGACATATTTCGGACAGGGCTGCCATATAGATGCTATACCAGCTATATTGCTAAGTTTCTTTGGCTGTCTGAATTTGAAAAATACAATAAAACAAATATGTAGTTGTTTTTCACAAGAAAGTCGTAAAAAAACTAAACTAGTGGTTGTCTGGCTATCACAAATAAACACATAAAATTTTCTCACAAAAAGTTCTAATAATTGGTGAATTTTCATTATGTTGATAACTTATCTTTTTTTATCTTCGGATATGTTTTACTTCTACCATTTTCAGAGTGAATATTTCTTTTACTTCTGTTTTCTTAACATCTACAGCACTGCTGCCACACCAAAAATGCCGGTGGCCGTCAGCATTTAAAATAGTCTGACGCAAGTGTGATTAGAAGATGGAATGGAAACAAAGAAAGACAAGAGAAAGTTTCTTTCAGAAAATAATAAAACAGGTGAAAAACAAAAGTCGAAGGAAAATAAGGGAAACAAAACGAAGAAAATTTACCAATTATAACTTTTTTTCATGAGAGCGTTTCTTTGCAGTCACTTTGTATTATGTCTTTCAAATATGACAATAGGAAATAAATACCTAGAGTCTGAAAGTAGATATTTCACCTTTCAACCTATCTCTCTTCTCCCTGACATGTTTTTACGCATATGCGTATTTTTAGTTATTGGACAGCGACCATGCTAAGGCACTACATTAAATTAAACAGTCGACCAAATCGACCCCAGTGTCTATTTATTTTAAAGTCCTGCACATATACTGAAGACCACTTTTTGCCGAATCTCTAGATAACGGAGAAACAAAATACACCGTTATTTGTTGCCAAACGATGACTAACGCTGAAAGAGATACACATGTATATATATATATACATACATACATACATACATACATACATATAAGTATGTATATGGACAGTTAGTCTATTTCTGTCTGTCTTTCTCTGTGTGTGTGTGTATGTGTGTGTGTGTGTGTCTGTGTGTCTGTATGTATTCTTGTGTTTGGGGAGAGTCATTCACTTTTATTGTCTTATTACTAAACACACTCACCGGTTCGATTTCCTCTCATTTACTTATTTCTTCAAAAGTTTTCTTTCCGTTTTCCAACCTCTTCAATAGCCGTTGACTCTGTCCGTTATCACACACACACACACACACACACACACACACACACACACACACACACACACACACACACACACACACACACACATATATTTATATATGTATGTATATGTGTGTGTGTGTGTGTATAAAAATCTATGCATATATATATATATAATAAAGGTTATGAAGGGTAATGGAGTTAACCAGACCCTAAAGATACAGGTACTACCGAGTAAGTGCTGTATACCGACTAGTTTTGCCATATATATATATATATACATGTAAGTATCTGTCTAAATATGTATGTGAATATATTTAATACATGTAAGGTTATATATATATATATATATATATATATATATATATATATATATATATATATATATATATATATACGTATATACATGTATCTGTCTAAATATGTATATGCATACATTTAGTATATGTAAGGTTATATATATATATTAGTTCTCTATATCGGACAATATAAAAGAGTTACTACTTTTATTGCTACGTTGTTTTAAACAACACGTTGACCTTCACAGTAAACTCCCAAGGTTCAGACTCATACCTTCTCTAATTCTGGCAACCTATCTAAAGTGTTCCTGTGACTTGTGCCAATACCTGATTTATAGGAGCTAATGAGCCTGATGCTCCTTAAGAGAAAAACGACACGTAGCCAAAGGTTTAGAACAATAAAAGGTTCAACACTCGATCATATTCCCAGCATAGTAAGGTGAAGACCATAAAAAATCCTGATAGCCTAACGTGCAGAATTCAAGTCATGTTTTAGTTATAACAAACACAGAAAATGTAATTGAGGTTTAAAGCTTTATATAACATATGCCTATTTTGCAGCAAAAAATGCCAAACGAGATTGAATGCCTACCCTTAAACATATATTCATCGGAGGCTTTTAGCACAATACGGGGACAGTGCACTATCACGTAGAAGTGTGGTGTGTATGAGTGGATCGAGAAGTTTCAAAGTGGGCCAGTGTGACGCACGAAGAGGGAGAAGGGCGCCCGTCATCCTCCACCACTGACGAGAAGATTCAGAAAGTTCGAGATACGGTAATGGTGAACTGTTGAGTTATCATCGATGAGGTAGCTCGTTCTCTGCAGGTTAGTCATGGCTCTGCCTATACAATCATCCATGATGAGCTCGGCCTCCAGAAAGACTGTGCAAGATGGGTGCGAAGAGAGCTTACTGCAGAGTAGAAGCGAAAAGGTCTTGAGCTGTGCCAAAGTTTACTGATCGCGCTGCAACAATGAGGGTGAGGAATGTTTTAGCAGAATAGTCACAGATGAAACATGGGTCCATTATTATGAGGCAGAATCCAAAAGACAGAGTATAGAGTAGAAACATCCTGCCTCGCCAGCGACGAAGTAATTCAAGGCTCAGTCTTCCGCGGGAAGGTGATGCTAACCCATTTTGAAGACTCAAAAATGCCTATACTGGAATACTACCTAGAAAATGGGGTACGATCAACACTGCAAGATACAGTGCTTTGCAGTCCAACAAACTGATGCCAGCACTTCGCACCAAACACCGGAGCCTATTGTGGAAGAAAGTTTTGTTGTTGCATGACAACACACAACCACACACCGCCACACAGACCGTTGAAACCATTAGCCAATTGTGCTTAAAGCCTCCAATGAATTTCAGGACCTGATAAACATTCCGACCATAGAAATCGGATCACTGCTCTTTGTTCTTCTTTGGTGCACATTGCAATCAGGCTCAAACTTCCATCATGTGAGCATAATAGTACCAACTATAAGCACACAAAAGGCAGTGTAACAATAATAAAGATATGTCATGGCGAAATATCCTAGATTACACTGGTTGAATATCTAACATTATAGGTACATACATATATATTATTAATATTATTAAAAACCATGAGAGAAGATGGAGATAAGATTAATAAAAGTTTATTAATACATTGAAAAGACCAGACCTACAATTGTTCCAATTCTTCACATGTAACATAAACCAAATTTAATTTAATTTAGCCTATTCAATTTAGTTAATTATTACAAGTGAAAATATATTCAGGGAAGGAGTACAAATTTAACATATTTAAAACCTAGTGAAAACGTTAAAAAGGAAGAATACAATGTACCATTAAAAATTAAATATATATATATATATATATATATATATATATATATATATATATTAATAGATAAAGTTATGACAAAATAGATATAGTCATGAATTAATATAAATGATAATAATGATGCAGACATACCCATACAAAAATATGAATAATGGTGATATGTAAAAAAAAAAAACAAAAAAAAAAAGACCGATTATTAAATTATAGGAGTAGAGAAGTGAAATAATAAGGCATTCCATATAAACAATTATACACATATGCACATATACATGTACACATACTCACACACATACATACACACACATATACATACATACGTACATACATACATGCATATATATATATATATGTGTGTGTGTGTGTGTGTGTGTGTGTGTGTGTGTGTGTGTGTGTGTGTATATGTACACACACATACACAGATACAATACTAAGCATGATTAATTTACTAAAATGATTAAAGTAATTAAAATTATCAATCAATAGGAAGTTAAAGGGAGAACATATTAAGATTTAAGTGATGCTATGATATTAAGAGAAAATAGAAAATAGAAGAAATTGTGCTTAAATGTGCTTAAATAGATGGGTTCAGATAGAAGGAATGTAGGTAAACACAACAAAAATATATGGTAAATTATTAAGCGATGTTTAGAATAAATAAAGATGAAATAGAAGATAATGAATGAAACTATTATTATATATACCATTTAAATGTTAATTATAGGAATCTATATATTCATATAATCTAATTATCTTGCAAATACATGCACACACACTTATATTCGTATATATATAAAATATATATGTACACACGCACAGATAGACACACACGCACACACACACATATATACATACCTAGTCATGCACATAAATACACATATGCACAGACACATACCTACACATATACTACGGTATATGTGTAGGTATGTGTCTGTGCATAAGTGCATATGTCTGTGCATATGTGCATATGTCTGTGCATAGATGAAGAAAAAAAGAAAGTGAAGAAATTATAACGATCATAAATTAAGTTATTTAATCTATTTAAGATTGGGTGAAAAAATAGTTATGAATATACCCACCAAAACATATATATATATATATATATATATATATATATATATATATATATATATATATATATATATATATATATATATATATATATATATATATATATACATACATACATACATATACATATTTATTTATATATATATATATATATATATATATATATATATATATATATATATATATATATACCTGAATACATACATAAATACACACACACAGATACATATATATACACATAACACATATATAGAAACAAACATCCATATACACGCATATATACACACATAATTATTCGTATAAATAAATACTCCTATATAGAAAGTTATATGCATATATACACACAATATATGCACATACACACACGTAAACAGCTACTAAATATACAATCGTATTTTCATTTTCATTTCATTTTATCTAGTTTCAGCTCTTGAGCTGTAGCCATGCTGGGGCACCGCCATTTTGTATATATACCCAAAATATGCATATACACTCACAAAAACACTAATAGGTAAATAGATATCCACAAATATAAAAATATAAAGATATGGATAGAGAAAAATTAAAGTAAAAGCATATAAACATATAGATAAAAGAAATAAACATTTAGATATGAATAACTGAATATAAGGATAAAAAGAATTATATATATATTTCTACACACACATACATATACATATATATATACATATAATACACATACACATACATACATACACACATACACATAAACACACACATATAAATATATGTATATACACACACATATATATATTTGTTTCTCACTCACACCATATATTACCATATATTGGGAAAAAATTAAAAAGAAGAGGAAATAAAATGTAATTAAAATAGTTAAAATAAGGTATCATATCCCACTATATAATTTATATAATTTACAAATATATATGAACATAACAAGTTAGCAAGTTATATTACATATTTATTGCAAAAATGTCCATTGATAGATAATTAAAAATGATATAGAAAACAAAAAATAATTTATTCCATATAATAACTATCCCTTCCCAGAGTTATATCCTCTATATAAGAATTTGTACTATAGATATATTAATAACACTATATTGATATCAACTATATAAATAACTTGCAAAAACAGATTTATTATTTATTAATACTAATGAAATATTAAAATTCTACTTATATTTAGCAAAAAGAAGTTTACTCGCATGGTTAGAGGCTAAAATTGTATCAGAATGTGTGTTCAAAAGAACTCACATCTTTTATTTGCGATATTATAAGATTTCGCATGGCTAATGATATTCCAGTCCAATTTAAAATCTATTTTCTTATCTTTACGCTCCCATATGATTTTACTCAGATAGGTTGTGTTAATCTATTTCGTATCGTTAAAGCTGTTTAAGCGGTTAAAGAGCGAGTTTTAAATTTATTAGATGTCGATCCAATGTACGTATACTTATTGTTAAGTACATCAATCTCACATTTATTTACAGTAATATCTTAGTTCATTTTTACTTACAATCCTAGTTTTTGAAGATCTTATTCTTTAAAAGTTCATGGTATTTCGTGACACATCCATCTGGTATAAATATGGTACAAAGATTTTTAAGTTGGCATCCACCTATATCATTTCAGAATTTATTATTATAATTATAATTATCATCATTATTATTATTATTATTATTATTGCCAATTCTATTACCATAGAAGTTGTCGAGTTTTCTGTTATTTAAAGATGAAATTATTCGAAATAAATTTTTGGTTAAGCAATGACCAATCATGATATTATTAGTATTAATTATTTGCTATATTTATTATTCATGTTGAAATACTTATCAATTAATTTATATATTTGTCTAATTATCTTCTCTTCATATTCATAGCATAAGGGATTATGTACCAATTATCATTATTATTATTATTATTATTATTATTATTATTATTATTATTATTATTATTATTATTATTATTATTATTATTATTATTAAATCTAAATTTATCATTAGTATATTTAATTTTACCCTTATATCCGGCCTTTTCTAATACGGCATTATAAAAATCAGCATGTCAACTAAAAATCTCCTTATTAGATGATAAACATGATATTCGTTTTCAATATTTTAAATTAAGGTATTTCTAATTGCAGCAGGATGATTGCTAAAATCATTGATCTATCTTAACATTGTATTTGGTTTATGAAATGGTTCATGCTTATCAGTTACAAGATGAAGGTTAGCATCCAAAAAATTAGCAGATCAGTTATCTTTTACAATAGAAATAGCAAAGTCATTCCTCTTAAAATATTTATAGAGATGTGTCTTATAGAAGTCCAGTTTTCTAGGAGTAGTATTTTTAATAGCAAAAAGACATCGTCCTCGATAAAGACCAACAATAAATTCAGAGAATTCACTTTTAATTTGGGATAGCAGGTGAATTCTGACTATTTCAGTAAACTGGGCAGAGTCGGCAGGTACCATGGTAATATCAAAATTTTTATAAGTGTCCCTACGAGCCCAGTATTTATTGTCAAGTCTAATCAGAGATTACCTTGCGTTTAATATAATATTGATTTCCTCTTTGCTAATGTTAGTAAAATTTCTTAAAACAATGAGTGCTTTATTAAGGACTATAGGGTTAGTAGACGAGTAATAACTACTAATATCAACTTTTCAAAATTTATATTTATTCTTACTAGTAATATTATTAAACCAGTTTAAAGCTTGGTAGGTGTTAACCCATAATTCAAGATTAATTTTTTCCTAGCTATAGGTATATTTATCTAAAATGAGTTTACTAAGTTTATCTAATTCAGATCGGCCAACACAAATCAATCTAACTTTAGGGTCAATATAGAAGTTTTCCTTATGGTCCACCAGTGTAATCCGTGGTCGCATAGGTGCGAAAGGTTCAGTTCTATCCTGGATATGAAACTGGTGCATAATTTTCTTGGTTTCAAGGTTAGTAGTTCTTACTTCATTTTTACTCACAATCCTATAGTTTTTGACAATTTCATTCTTCAAAAGTTCATGGTATTTAGAGACATCCATATGGTATAAACTATTAGTTTTATCCGATTGGACAAAAATTCCATCCTTACTTCTAAAGATTTTAACAATATTAATAAGTTTTCTCTGGTGAGCATTTCTCCGCAGCGGATCTTTTTGAAGCTTAATATTTTTAATTCTATTACATAATTCACTTTCGAAATGTCCCAGCTGTTTATTTCAAGGCGAGATTTGCTAGGTCTGAAATTTCTTTTAATATTATCAACCTCAATATCAAGTTCACTCATAGAATAGTTGTGTAGAATCCTTTGTATCATAATGCTACACACTTTATCTGAGCATTAATGTATATATATATATATATGTGTGTGTGTGTGTGTATGTATAAACACACACATACACACAATATATATAATTATTTTTATCCTTTATTTATTTATATATAAACGTTTATTTTTTATCTATATGTTTGTATACTTTTACTTTAATTTTACCCTATCCCTAACTTTATATTTTTATATTTGCGGATATTTATCTCCCTATTAGTGTATATGTGTGTGTATATCCATATGTTGCGTATGTATACATATCATTATGTATATGTACATATGATTGCATATGTATTAGTTGCTTATGGGCGTGTATGTGCATATGTTGTGTGTATATATGCATATACATTTATATGAAGGTGTATCTATTTATATGTATAAATATGTGCGTTTATATGTGTATGTATATATATGTTTGTACATTTATATTTGTATAGATCTATGTATGTATATATGTGTGTATATAGATATGTGTGTATATATGTATATATGCATATATATATATATAAATAATATATATGTATACGTGTGTGTATTTATGTATGTATTCAAGTATATCTATCTATCTATCGATCTGAAGGATCGAGGCAAACCTACCACTTACCTATATATATATATATATATATATATATATATATATATATATATATACATATATATTTATAAAGGCAAGTCAGAAAATAGTATAATATATTAAATGTATTATAATGTAGGTGGCCCGTTTGCTATTAAAACCTAGACAAATTAATAGACAAGGGTACAAAATAGTCAAATGTGGCTATCGAGTCGCTCTATTTTAGCAATGGTGATATCATCTTTGCACCCTTGCTCATATATATATATATATATATATATATATATATATATATATATGTATGTATGTTATGTCGTGAAGTAGGAAATTTGTAGAAAATTAAAAAATGTTTGCTAATATTTTATAAATACAAGAAAAAGTTTTATTCATCAAAGTATGCACCCATATTGTCAATACACTTTTGCCATTTCAGGGTTAGCTTGTCTTGCACGGAACTGTAAAAGCCTGGTAATCTAGAGTCAATAAAATCTTGGAAGACCTGTTTTACAGCATCGTCGGAAAAAATTTGTTTTCCTATCAAAACGTTATCCAAATTCTGGAAGTGGTAGTCAATGGGGGTAAGATGAGGTGAGTTCGGTGGATGATGGAGAACTTCCAATTCCAACTCCTGTAGTTTCACCAACGTCATTTTTGCGATGTATGGTCTGGCGTTGTCTTGCAATAAAATAGGAATGGATCTGTTGACTAATCTAAGCTGTTTTTGGTAAGTTTCCGCATCATTTGGTCCAGTTAGCTGCAGTATACTTCGGCCGTGATTGATGAGCCAAGTTTAATGAAATTATAATGGATCACACCTGCGCCAGACCACCAAACACACACCATCAGCTTCTTTTGATTTGATGAATTTTGCTTTTTGGATTGTGTTTTGGTGACTCATCTTTGCCCAACTATTGTGCTGAGTGTTTACGATTGTTGTTTTGGATTTATTTCTCATCACCTGTTACAATTCGATTAAAAAATGACGAGAAAGTAGCATAATGCAGGCTTCCAAACGTTGCTGTTTCTTATTTTCGTTGAGTTCATGTCGAACCCACTTATCCATCTTTTTTCACTTTACCGATTTGAACTAGGTGAGTCAATATCGTTCGCTCGCTAACACCAAACAACAACGATAATTCACGGGCACTTGAGATGGATCTGACTCGACGGTGACTTTCAGTTCGTCATTATCCACCGCGTTGCTCATTTGTGAGGTCAACGTTTCCAGAACGAAATTTTGCAAATCAATTTGATACTGTCTGCTGTGTAATAACATTAGAATGAAATACTCCATTAATATTCCGAGCTGTTTGTGATGCTGTATTTCCAAGAAAGAACTCATATTTCAAAAGTGTACGAATTTCCGACTTATCCAACCCTAAACAAAAATACTAAAAAACGATTTATAAATACGTTATAAAGCGCAAAAGAGTTAGAATAAAGAAATAGATGTGTCAGCTTTCTAGCAAAAAATAAAGATTGTCAAAATATAATAATTGTGCAAAACGAGCAGCTCTGAAGGTTTACCATATACCTAACTACAAATTTCATACCTGACGATTTAATATGTATACATTTCGGCACGTGTGTATACTTCTTGAAGTAGTTTGACTTTACAGTCCCATTAAAACGTGTGGCTTTTACGGAAAGAACAGCCTTTGTTATTATAACGTATTTTATATATAAAGGAACAAACTATATACCTTGTATTAATTTATTTCTGCAATTGGTTTTGCCCGCTGGCTACTCGATAAAATCTTTTATAGATTTTATCCTTAGTTGAACCCATGTGGCGCTCCTTTGTGTCACATGGGCTCAATGCTCCTCCCCGCTTCATATAACCCTCCTTCTCTCTCCACTCACACCTACTTGCTCCCACTCACACCTACTTGCTCCCACTCACCTCTGACACCTACTTCCTCTCATCACTCCTACTCACCTTCTCTCTTCCACCCTCTCCCTTCATCGTCACCCCTCCCACATTAGTCCTCCCGTACACATTCCAACCCACCATCCCTATACGTCCCTATACCCCATTCTTGGTAAATTCCTATACCATCCCTATACCTCATTCTTGCTTTCTCCACTCTCGCCTCCGCCACATCCCAACACCAACACACCACACACCACCACACAACACACCACCATACCGCACCACATCACCCCCCCCCCCCACACACACTCTAGCACTGACCACTTCCCAGCACCTACACCATCATCCATACTCTTACACATGCACATACACACGTCAATGTCACCATCCCCCTTCCACACGCACATACAAACGCACGCGCATCTTCATTTTGGGATCACGACTACTTTATTATCTCCCCTTCTTCCTAGCTTTCCTGTGTGACTCCTCTGTCAGGCATTCGCCGTGATTGATCGCTAGCCACTAAACGTTTTCTATTTTCTCTCACTGTTTATTTCTGTGTTCCTTTCTGTCGAAGAGCGTAGGATCGAAACATAAAAGACTTTCTCACAGCCCGAGCATTAAACTAATACATCTGTTTGTCGTTTACACACCCGTCTTCGTCCTTTGTTTTTTTGTAAATTCTCACTATATATATATACAGATACACACACACACGCACACACATACGTATCTATATACATATATATACACACACACAAACACATACATACATATATATGTACACATAAATAGAGGCACCACACAAGCGCACGCGCACACGCACATACAAACACACGCACATATAGTTTCAATTATTCTCCACTATCTGAAAAGATTGCCAAAGTGTATCTATGTTTTAGCGCGCTTACCAAGCCGTGACAACTAAGCCGCATGCTGACTGGTTTACATAGATTTTGTAAGATACACCCGGCTGAATCCTGCTGGAAAGTATTTAAAGGAGAAACCGAAGCATCCTATTACTGTTATCGATTGTGAAACACAATTGTAAGCTACCACTGCTATGATATAATTCTGAAAATTAGGGAATGTATGAAAGTACTTGTTTTCTGGCTGGTGGAGCCTACCGGTGAATATTTAAGGGGAGATTTGGCAGGATGGTCATCCGCCCGCTGACATTCGTTGACGCTGCATCAAACAAACCAAAGCACAAATAAAAAAAAGGAAAACGAAAAAGCGCGCTCAACACCAGTGCTGAAGACTCCTCCGAAAGAGGCGTCGGGCTCGCTATGTCGAAAACGGTTGAGGAGTAGGGGTCGAAACCGGTCGTGGTTCATCCTGATAATGTCTTTAGCCAATAGATCCTATAAAGGAGTTGTTGAGGTAGCGATTCAAGAAACGTGGTAGGAATTCCTCCTCGTAAATATGAAAATTTTTTTAAAACAAAAAATTATTGCAAAAACCAGACTATGTTGGAATTTCATTGGCTCATACATTTACCAGTACACAATCATACGAATTCTAATATATGTATATGTATACATGTACATATACATGCATACATACATGCATACATACATACATATATATATATATATATATATATCATCATCATCATCATCATCATCGTTTAACGTCCGCTTTCCATGCTAGCATGGGTTGGACGATTTGACTGAGGACTGGTGAAACCGGATGGCAACACCAGGGTCCAGTCTGATTTGGCAGAGTTTCTACAGCTGGATGCCCTTCCTAACGCCAACCACTCAGAGAGTGTAGTGGGTGCTTTTACGTGTCACCCGCACGAAAACGGCCACGCTCGAAATGGTGTCTTTTATGTGCCACCCGCACAAGCCAGTCCAGGGGCACTGGCAACGATCTCGCTCGACAATCCTACAGGAGCCAGTCAGGCGGTACTGGCAACGGCCACGCTCAAAATGGTGCATCTCATGTGCCACCCGCACAAGAACCAGTCCAGGGGCACTGGCAACGATCTTACTTGGCTTGCCGGGTCTTCTCACGCACAGCCCATTTCCAAAGGTCTCGGTCCGTAGTCATCGCCTCGGTGAGGCCCAATGTACGAAGGTCTTGCCTCACCACCTCAGCCCAGGTCTTCCTGGGCCTACCTCTTCCACGGGTTTCCTCAACTGTTAGGGTGTGGCACTTTTTCACGCAGCTATCCTCCTCCATTCTCACCACATGTCCATACCAGCGCAATCGTCTCTCTTGCACGCCACAACTGATGCTTCTAATGTTCAGCTTTTCTCTCAAGATACTTACACTCTGACGGGTATTCACATTTACATTACACATCCAACGGAGCATACTGGCTTCATTCCTTGCGAGCTTACGTATGTCCTCAGCAGTTACAGCCCATGTTTCACTGCCATGTAGCATGGTTGTTCGTACGCATGCGTCATACAGTCTGCCTTTTACTCTGAGTGAGAGTCCCTTTGTCGCCAGCAGGGGTAAGAGCTCTCTAAACTTTGCCCAGGCTATTCTTATTCTAGCAGCTACACTTTCAGCGCACCCACCCCCACTACTAACTTGGTCGCCCAGATAGCGGAAGCTATCGACTACCTCTAGTTTTTCACCCTGGAATGAGATAGAAGTTGTTTCCTGTTTGTTTGCAGTCTTTATTGCACCTGAACATCTGCCACAAACAAAAACTAACTTGCTAGTTAACCTGCCTTTGATGTTGCTGCACCTCTTATGTGTCCATAGCTTGCACCGGGTACATCTTATAGAGTTACTACCTACTCCTTTTCTACATACTGAGCAGGGCCATCTACCTGAAGGGGTTTGTGTTTTATCTACCTTCCTACTTATTAGGATTTTGGTTTTAGCTAGGTTGACTCTAAGGCCCTTCAATTCTAGACCTTGCTTCCACACCTGAAACTTCTCCTCTAGTTCTGATAGTGACTCCGCAATTAGGGCAAGGTCATCAGCATAGAGGAGCTCCCAGGGGCAACCTGTCTTGAACTCCTCTGTGATTGCCTGGAGGACTATGGTAAATAATAGGGGGCTGAGGACGGAACCTTGGTGGACCCCTACCTCTACCCGGAATTCATTGCTGTACTCATTTCCAACCCTCACCTTACTGGCAGCATCTCTGTACATGGCTCGCACAGCTCTCACTAACCATTCTTCTATCCCAAGTTTCCTCATTGACCACCAGATAAGGGATCGGGGGACCCTGTCAAAGGCTTTCTCCATGTCAACGAAAGCCAGGTACAGAGGTTTATCCTTAGCTAGGTATTTCTCTTGCAACTGTCTCACTAGAAATAAGGCATCAGTAGTGCTTTTACCTGGCACGAACCCAAACTGCATCTCATCTAAATTGATTCGCTCCCTAATTAGTTGGGCTATGACCCTCTCTGTAACTTTCATAACCTGATCTAACAGCTTGATGCCTCTGTAATTATTTGTATCTAAAGCGTCCCCTTTACCTTTGTAGCAGTTGACTATGATGCTGCTACACCAGTCATAGGGTATGACTCCTTCGTGTATCACCTGGTTCGTAATACGGGTGACTAGGCTATAGCCAACACTGCCAGATATTTTGAGCATCTCTGCAGTGATTCCTGATGGGCCGGGGGCTTTCCCAGTCTTCATACTCTTAATTGCTTTATCTACCCTGGTACTATCAACTCGGATAGCTGGTCCCTCTATTGGGTCGACATAAGGCAGGCTCTCTTTCTCCCATTCATTCTCTTTATTAAGCAATCTATCGTAGTGGCATCTCCAGACCTCTTTCTTTGCATCCTCATTTAATGCAAGCGTACCATCATCCATGCGAACACATTTCTCTCCTACAACATCACTATTCTCTCTCCTACACTGTCTTGCAACCCGAAATACCTCGAGTCTTTGGTCCTCACGGCGCAGAACATTGGCAAATCTTTCCTTATCTGCTTCCCCTCTGGCTAAATAAACCTGTCGCCTAGCCTCCCTTCTGGCACATTGGTACAATTCCCTGCTACCACCGTTCTTCCAGTCCTTCCAAGCTTGTTTCTTTTGTCTAATAGCCCTGTCTACCTCCTTGTTCCACCACCACGTTACTCTGGGTTGGGAGGGGACCTTACACCACCCACAAATCTGGTCGGTGGCTTTCAACAGGTTGTCCCGCAGAAATCTCCAATTGTCTTCCACGTTGTATGATGCTATATCCCCTTCTATTTCGTTAAATGCTTCAAGTAACTTGTCTCTAAGTCTCTGTCCGTTTGCAGGGTCTTTAAGCTTCCACACCCTTCTTCTCCAAGCCTGTCTAATTCTGGGCACCCATTTTGCCTTAATCCCAAAGTCGCTAACTACTAATCTATGTTGTGGGGTACATTCTTCGCAAGGGTAGGTTTTGGCATTTATAAGCCGCCCTCTTTCCCTATTTCTGGCGAGGATGTAGTCGATTTGGCTAGAGTGTCTGCCGGAGCGGTAGGTGACTAGGTGACTGGCAGGTTTCCTGAAGTTGGTATTGCAGACCATAAGATTGGTTGCATCACAGAACTCCAGCAGTCTGGTTCCCTCCTCGTTGCGGGAACCGAAGCCATAGCCTCCATGTATGCCATGGAAGCCCCCAGCACGACGTCCGACATGACCGTTGAAGTCTCCAGCCACAAAGAGAAGGTCCCTGTCACTCGTCGACGAGGTAGTTGCAATATATATATATATATATATATATACCAACACAATCACTATACCTACCCATCCACTTCCAGCCTATCCACCCAACAATACCCCTACCCCTACCCCTTCTACCACAATTCTAACAATCACTACACCCCCCACTTCAACAACCATTTTTTAGACAGAGGGGAGAAAAACAGGCACTACCGCTAATACAGACCCATCAAAAGAAAACTAAAAAGAAAACTAAAATAATAAACCTCTCTAATAAAACCCTTACACAAACCCAAATTAACATCCTAGCCAGAGGCTTAAAATTCACACCCACCCCAAGAACACCCAACCCCCCTGAGATCAAGGATGACATTTCAGAATTTTGCAGAAAGCTTCGTTTAACAGAAGCTTTCATAGACTTCAACAATGAGGATGACTCAATTATTAAAAACAAAAGCAACTTCATACCTTCCAAAGGAAGGAATAAAGCACTGGATGATTTTTGCAACCACATCCAGAGTTTCCCTTTTACCCCACCTAAAACCAAGGTCAAATCAAACTTTAATAGCATAGAATGGAAAAATCTAAGAGACTTACAACAGGACAAAAGCCTTACTATCAAAGAAGCTGACAAAGGTAGTACTGTAGTCCTAATGAACACAGATTTTTACAAACACCTAGCACTCTCCTTACTAAACGATAACTCCTTCTATGAAACTATCACCAACTATAAACAACAAAAAAACTCTCAAAAACCTCACCACCCTTATACTCCAGCAAGGTCAAGGACTCACGGACAAAGAAAAAGATTACATCACTAATTTCAAATGCAAGCCCAGCCTCTTCTATGGCCTCCCTAAAATCCATAAGAACAAATCCATCACCGAAGCTTGCAAACTCTCCTCTGAAATCTACATCAACATCAAGGCACCGGAAGATTTAAAACTAAGACCCATTATAGCAGGCACCTCCTGCGAAACACATCGCTTAAGCAATTTCTTGGACATTCTTTTGAAACCTTTCCTAAGCCACATCAAAAGTTACATCAGAGATGATCTTGACATGCTCAATCACCTCCCGAAAACAACAAACGAGGAGTCACTCTTGGTGTCTTTTGACGTGGTCAACCTTTATACAAATATCCCTCATGAATATGCGATTGAGGCAATTAAATTCTGGCTGCACAAACACCCAGAAACATTTCCTAATCGCATCAACACAACTTTCATCATAGAATCACTTAAGTTCATTCTGACCAACAATTACTTCCTGTTTGCAGATACATACTTTCGCCAAAAATGTGGTATCGCGATGGGTACTAAAGCTGCACCAGTCCTTGCGAACCTCATAATGGGTTTTTTTGAATTAACACTATATGAAACCTCACGTCAGAAATTTGAACACCTTTTCCACATCTTTTTCATGGATAACTGGAAAAGATATTTGGATGACTGTTTCATCATATAGAATGAACCCTATGAAAAACTTCTAGAATTCAAATCCATTCTTAATAACATACATCCCAACATTCAATTCACTATGGAATTCAGCAAACATCATCTCCCTTTTCTTGATCTCTTAATCATAAAAACACCTAATAACCAAATCACAACCGACATCTACCACAAACCTACAGACTCACAGCAATACCTCCTTTTTAGCTCATGCCACCCAAAACACACCAAGATAAATATCCCCTTTAATTTAGCTAAAAGAATTTGCACCATTGTCTCTGACCCTACCACTCGAGAAATACGCTTACAAGATCTCAAAAAAACACTGTTACAACGCCAATATCCCTCCACACTCATAGATCTTGGAATAAAACGTGCCAAGGAACTTGACAAAAACACACTAAAAACCAACCAACATAATAACACACCCAACCCCAAAATACTTCCATACATCTCCACCCATAACCCCAATAACATCGAAGCATTCACCACAATTAAACAAAACCTCCCCTTACTCACCACAGACCCGAAAATGAACAATATTATTAATACACACAAAGTCCTTAAATGCAAAAGGCAACACAAATCTTTGAAAACATTATTAACCAATTCCAAACTACATACACCACTTCCACCCCCATCAGTTAAAAAATGTGCACGCCCTAATTGTGGCACCTGCCCTTACCTACTTGAAGGCTCTGAATTTACCTTCAAACGAGGAACAAAGTTTAAAATTAAAACCAATTTCTCTTGTTCCTCGAGTAACCTCATGTATGTCCTTACTTGCGCAGGTTGCCAAAACTTCTATATCGGACAGACGAGCCTCCCATTACGTAGAAGAGTAGCTGTCCATAAGGAACAAATAAACCTCCCTCAATACCGCCAAATTCCACTCAGTGGCCACATAGACTCTTGCGCCAGAAACAAAAACCCTAAATTCATTATATTCCCTTTCTATCAATGTAAAGACAGAATCTCCACACAAGAAAGAATCAACAAGGAGAATCTTTTCATAGAGACATTCCAACCATTTCTTAACACACACACTCCTCAGTGACCTTATTTCTCTATGAACAGACACAAACTTCCTGTTTTGAAAAAAAGAGTTCATAACTCTAACTAAAAACACTTGTCTCCCCTTACACACACTTCCTGTTTTGACACCACATTTCCTGCTTAACACAAACTTTTAACCCTTTTTTTAAACCTAACAAAACTCTCAACTCTCATGCATCCTTATTTTTCCTACCAATTTATACATGAACTACTATTGAACTACAAAAGCTCAAAGACAATATAATGTATGGGTATATTTATTTTTTAAATTTTTTTTATATATTATTGTTTTATATATTATTTTCTTCATTTTGTACTTTTTTGTACTTCTTTGTAAAAAAAACATTTTCATTCTCCTTCTTCTTGATAATTTGCTTCATCGCAATGAAAACCGGTTAGAAAAAATCTTCATTAAATTATGCTCCCAGTTCAGCATTCTGGCTTTTTTACATTTTCCTATATATATATATATATATATATACATACATGTATACATATCTTATATTCTGTTGAGGAAGTAATTGAGAACAGTAGAAATCTTGTCCACCGTCAGATTTCACCGTGCTATCCATGTTTGCGTCTGGGCTTCTGTCGTGTGTGAATAAATAACTGAAAATTGTCAGCTAAGGACAATCGTATGTGTAGCCAACCATGAAGAACAAATCAACAGTATAACGAAATCATGTGATAATTCCTTTAAAACGGCAACCACTTTAACAGTAGTAGAAGCACCTTCCCTCTGCATCTACACTTTCAAAGCAGTTTGCCAACAGTCCTTCAGCAACAGCACACCTTTGATAAACTCAGTGGTTACTACTAACTCCAGGCCGCGAAAAACAGAGAATATGCTCTTCAAACCTATAATTGGAACTTACGGAGATAATATTTACGTATCGCCCGAGGAAATACACCTAAATCTCATAATGCAGGGAGACGGTTTGCATGATCAATTATCTGCACTCTATGAAACATATACAGTGGGGGGGGGGGGGATAAATATTCATACATGTCAAAATTGTTTATTTATTTAATTTCTAATGAACATAAATGGGATATACCAATACTATATTTGCATACACATGCATAAACTAAGAATATGCAAAAGAAACTAATAAATTATAGTAACTAATAAATTTATACACAATTATAAATATTTAGAGGTAAAAAAAGCATTCGTATAAAATAAATTGAGGAGTTTCTATGCCACAAAATACTGTTAAAATAATTTTTCTTTACTAGAACTTTCTCGTTTGTTCCAATAAACTTATCAGTGGTCACTTTTAAGTGTCAAAACGCTATCTTCTTCATTCAGCACTGAGACAACATAAAATAGTGTCGTAATAATAGCGAAAAGTAAAGAACTCACAAATTCAGTGAAAAACTTAATTATTGAACAGTGGAAAGCAGGTAAAAGTTACAGGAAAATATCAGAGACCCTTTGTATTACATTTTCTACCATATCTTCATTTATTCAATGATATAAGAAATCGGGAACTGTTGAAAACAGAATAAGATCCGGTGCACTACGCAAGATGTCCCCTAGATCTTTAAGAAAAATGAAGTGAAGAATCGAAAAAAAAACGCAATGATCACCGGAAAGGAGTTGCAAGAAGAATTGTTAGCTTCAGGGACTAGTGTTACACTATGAACAATCAACAATGAACTTCATAGGAATGAACTCAAGTCATGTTCTTCTAGAGATGCCCATTTAAAATTTGTTTATGAACATAAAGATAAATCTGATACATTCTGGGAAAATGTTCTTTGGACAGACGAGTCGAAAATTGAATTGTTTGGACGAAATTCGCGTAGCCATGTTTGGAGGAAAGATGGTACCACCTATTCGCCGAAAAACACAATTCCTACTGTAAAGTTTGGGGGTGGCAACATCATTGTGTAGGGGTGTTTCTCTGCAAATGGCCCTGGCAATTTACATGGGATAGATGGCAGAATGAATGCAGAGATGTACCAAAATATTTTGAACAATAATTTATGGGACTCTGTAGAAAAGCTCCAGTTTTGTGGGTGGGTTTTACAACAGGATAACGAACCTAAGCACACGGCGAAGTCTACCAAACATGGATTGTCAATCACAATATAAAATTATTAGAATGGCCAAGCTAGTCACCTGACTTTAACCCCATTGAAAATTTGTGGCGTTATTTGAAAATTAAAATTAATTCAAGAGCCCCAATGTGCATTCCAGATTCGATGAAAATTTGTCAAGAATGGGAAAAAAATTCCTAATGAAACATGCGAGTCATTGATTAAGAGCTACAAGAAGAGATTGGTTGAAGTAGAACTGAATAATGGTTATGCTACGAAGTATTAAATCAGAATTATCAGCTATTTATGTTCTGTACGAATACTTTTCATCCTAAATATTTATATTTGTATATAAATTCATTAGTTACGATAATTTATTAGTTTCTTTTGCATATTCTTAGCTTACGTATGTGCATGCAAATATGGTATTGGTATATCCCATTTATGTTCATTAGAAATTAAATAAATAAATAAAAATTGACATGTACAAATATTTATTTCCCCCACTGTACGTATAAGAAACTGAAACTTCACAAAACACTAGTTTAGGTTTGTTTCCTATTGGATTCGTGAAGTTCCAGCATTCAATGAAAATATATTACTCTACATCCAGTATTGACTATTCATTCTTTTCCTTCTTATTTCCACTTCGATAGGATTACATACACCCGCATGCGTACGCATGTTTCTATATATACATAGCAAAGTACATTACCTATATTTAAAATATTGATTTTTATATGCTGAATCACATGAGAAATATTTTATGAAATATTGTCTTAACTCAACACTGATGTATAATAAATTGCTACATTTTAAACCCGTATTCCTCGTTTCCAATATAGCAACACTTAGTTGTAGTTAGAAATACACTGATTGAATATCCTATTATAAAACAAATCGGAAAAATTGAGACGTTGATAAAGCATATACGCATGCTACAGACAACATATTCAGCTTTTCTGAATTCCTTTTTATCTAACTTTTCGCTTTGCATCTTCGGATTTTTTCTTTTTTACTTGAGAAGAATGAAAATGAGATGTGGGTAGTGGTAGCGGAAATATACAAAAGCTCTATAAGAGCTGATATTTATCTCCACTCATTTAAAGTAAAAGAAAAACCAATTTTGTGCCGGTTCATGTGTATTCCTAGGATTTTTAATACATTTACATTTACCTTGAATGGTTTTTAGTCGAACAAATCCTCCCGGACTAATTTCTTAAAAGCCTCATACTTATTCTATCGGTCTCTTTTGGCAAGTTACGGGGCGTAAACACAGCAGCATCAGTTGTCAAGCGGTGGGGGGAGACACACACAGACACAAAGATACACACACATAGACAAATACATATATATGACGGGATTCTTTCAGTTTCCGTCTACCAAATCCACTCACAAAGTATTGGTCAGCCTGAGGCTATAGTAAAAGTTACTTGCCCAAAGTACCATGCATTGGGACTGAACCCAAAACTGCATGATTGGGAAGCAAGGTTCTTACTATAGAGCCACACCTACACTTTTATATAAATTAAATAATTTAATTAAGTATATATTGACATATCAAATAATTTATTTAGAAAAATGTTCTGTTCATATAAAATTCTCTTTTCTAAACGTTTAATAAAATTCACTGCAATGTTTTCATATATTATAGATTAAATTATTCACTTTGTAGCATTTACCTATTGACCTTTTGAAATATTAATCACTAAACACATTTTTATTCTCTGATTTAATGTATTAGAAACGAGCAATTGTCTTAATTACTGCTCGAATAGAAATTAAGATAATTAATAGTTTATTGACGCTCAGTGTTCATTTATCTTTCTCTCTAAGATCACGTGATTATTTTGCTTACAAAGTAACCGACGTCAAATATAGAAAACGTACTAAATTGTGTGGTAGTAATATATCTGAATAACTGTGATAATAAAATGCTATATTTTTAGGGGAACTCATGCACATGAATAAAATGTGGGAAAATGCATTAAACCTTGGTTTTAGACAGAAAATTGTAAAACATAGAACTGTATTTAGCCCTAAGTCATCTCTGTTCTCATTACATACAGTTTTACATGTTAAGTAGTTCAGTTGAAAGCTGAAGTAAAGCATTGATTGATAACAATATTTTTGGAATTTTAAAGAGTTATGATGAAAATCATTCGTTATCTGTGTATCTTTCATTTGCTAAATCTGTAATTTTCATTTCATCAGGTAACAATGTGTAACTGAAGATAGCGTCAAAAAACTTTCTTCAGTCGATACATAAAACATATCTGAATCACATTTAGCAAGAAAAATTATGAATATTGCGTAGATACATTTCTTTTCGCAGAATGCTAATATCTTTGGTGGATGCGGGTTTTTTCGATTAAATTCCTATAGTGTACTACTGATAATTACTTCCTTGACCCTGAAGGAAAAAAAACAAAACCGATACGTGTAAAGTCTAAAGTCGGTGCTCAGAGGGATAAAATTAATTACTATAAATCAGTTTGTTCGACGTTGCACTATATCAATCTTATATATAATTACCTTTAGGAAATTATATATATTGATTAATAAAAAAGTATTAAAAAAATATAAATCATAAAACATCTTCACCGCTGCATGAAGATTTTCCCTGTATGATTTGCTGTATTTATTTTAAACTGGAAGGTTCTCGGTCTAATTTTTAGAAAACGTGATTTCTACATATAAATGTATTCTGCTGCTGGATTATTTTTATCCTCAAATAAATCTACTTGTAATGCCATCACAAGTTCATTCTAAAACTCACTTATTCTACTAAAAAGAAACAAAAAATATGATTTTTCATCTGTTACAGTCTGCTATAAGTGTCTTAACTGATCTTATGACTTATACTAGAAAACGTCTACGAATTTATTTGTTCAAGAATTTTAAATACTTTTGCAGCTATTTCAACATTATAATCAGAAATCAATACTATTATTTTCACATGGCAGATACTATTACTTTCAACCTAACCAAACGGCTGATGATCAAACTCAATGAGATCTAGTTACAAAAAACACATTGTAACTGAGTGGAACTTCCAGAAAATAATCATATTTCTTGAGGAAGAGTACTTAACCTTTTGTGAAATTGTAAACAAACATCTTTCTTTAACATGTCTAATTGGACGATTGATATAAATTTTATTAATTTTCCTTTTGGTTCATATTGTATTTTGTATACTTTGATGCTTGTAAGTTTAAAGTTTGGGATTCGATTTGCTCAGTTATTTCTTATTCATACTAGGCTTTCTTGATATATTTACTGTTATAACTTATCCAAATTATGCTATAAGCTGTAATAAGTAAGGATTATGTTTGACTACTTGTAGAATTTCTGTTACGAACAATCGGAAATATCACCATCGGAGGATTTTCTACTAAAGGAAGAAGAGAAAAGAGAGGATTTTCTAAGTAACTAGATTCGATGAATTATTAAAAAATATGAAGAAAACATGACATGAAGATAAGTATTTGTGGTTCTATTACAGAAAGAAACTAGAAAATTCTGTACATAGAGAAGTTCTGTTAAAAGGAAAGTATTCTTACTTGATTGTGGTCAGGCTGTTGTTTACTTTCATTTAGGCTGTTTGTGTGAGTGAAAGGATATATGAGATATATTGTAGTGAACCAGAAAAAAACTTGACGTGTGCAGTTTAATACAGTGGAATATTGGGAAATAGTTTTGTGAGATATTTGGAAGAGTGTTTTAAGGCCATTAATGTCGATAAAATTAGAATGTGCAAGAAATACGATGCATACTTCATGGCATATATTTAATACAGCGATAGATAAGAGCATGTATGATGGCAATTGATAGTATATATATATATATATATATATATATATATATATACATATATATATATATATATATATATATATATATATATATATATATATATATATATATATATATATATATATATATATATATATATATATATATATATATATATGTATAAGTATATATATGTATATATATATATATATATATATATATCTATATTTCTATTTCTATATATATCCATATAAACATATACATATATATATGTATATATAATATATATATATTATGTGCATACAGAAACACACATATATGCATCTATACGTACATAAATTCATACATATGCACACACGTGCACGCATATGTACGAGATACTGAGAGTAAAGATAACTTAATGTTTGTCATAAATATACTTTAAAAAGGAACTGCGTATAGGAAAAATATAACTTAAACAATGTCATATCGAGAATAATAAAGAGTTATATGCAAATGGATAGGGAATTTATCCGTTCCTATAATGCCATTAGGTTCATTAATACCGACAAAAAAGGCAGATTATTTATTAAAAATGAAGAGGATATTGAGCAACCCGTTGGCAACATTTTCAAATTATATCATCTTAAAAGTTTATAGCAACCTAAATTAAATTTTATAGAGATTTCAAACCTGATTAAAAATCAGTTTGCTGCACGATGATGGGGCAGTACAAAACTTGTGATTTCATCAGCATTGATATTACATTTATAATTTGGTAGAATGTGGTAATAATCGATGAGAGTCACGTACATTATTGGAAGAATATAATTTGGTATCAGTTAATTAATCAATGTGCATCCAGCCTTTCTAACCTCTTGGTTGCCTGCAGTAATTATAGAAGTACTTGTAATAATTTGTGTGGCTATTGATTTTATGGAAGGAAAAGTTGAAGGAAAATGCCTGAATAAATCTGTATGGAGAATAGTGAACAAGGAAGAAATAAGGTGGAATGGAAGTACATAGACAAATTGTTATATTGTCTAACTTTACAAGGCTGCTAGAATGCCAAATATATATGCAGAAGTTTGTTTCAATGAATTTCAAAAGAAATCAGTATAATATTTTTTAGAAGTTCATATAACTTGAAAGTATGAAAGGTAATGCGAATATCGAATCTTACTTCAGAGGAGCGGTTCGAAGTACGTCACTTAAATGATGAAATATCATAGTTTTAACCTTTTCAGTTCTGTGTTCAGATTCTTCTGGAGAATCTTTTTCTTTTTATCGTTCTGGGGTGAATGAAATAATCTCCAGATTACAAAAGAATAGTGTATTTCCTTCCTCGAGTAATTCTTGCTTATAAGGTTTCAATGACACTACTACTACTACTACTACTACTACTACTACTACTACTACTACTACTACTACTACTACTACTACTACTACTACTAATACTACTACTACTACTAATACTACTACTACCACCACCAACACCACCACTACTATTACTACTACTACTGTGGAAGTTTTTGCTTCAGATGATGATGATAACGACCATTATGATGACGATGATGATGATGACCATTATGACGATAATGATGATGATGATAACGACCATTATGATGATGATGATGTCGATTAATATTAATCACACACACGCACAGATACACAAATACACGCAAACACATGCACAAACATGCACACACTCATAAAATGTCTCAATATTCTGATATCATTCAGCTAATTCTACTTCATTTTATATAAATTTTTGTTTGAATTAAATTTCTATTACTTCAGAGGGAGCAGTAGAAAATAAAACGTAGATTTACGCAACTAATGCACTAGGTACTTCGTCTGGTACTTCATAGTTTCCGCAATGCTTTTGCTTTGTTTCTACTACGCTTTTACTATGGAAATTGCATCAGTTCATCCATTACGTGTAATATCAAGGTGGTTTTATTGAAGACAAACCGAAACTTATTCAGTAGCATTAATTAATGCAGCAGGAAATGTTTATTAAAACAAGAAAAAAACATTCATTTTGTGAAGAATAAGCTTTTGGTTTTATTCTATACTTAATTGTCCAGTTATCACATCATTCTTACTTACTTGTACTCGTATTTAATGTTATTCTAGATGGCTAAGTATAAACTTATACAATGGAAAGAATAACATTTTATTATGTATATATTCTTTAAGTCAACCAATAAATATTATAAAAAGTGTAACAAATAATAAATCAATGCAGCAAGTCTTAGATTTGTCTAATTTCTTTGCTCGTGTAAGTGATTATCAGTGCTGAAAATATGACCCCTCCAGAATATTAGAAGCATAACTGAAACCATTAGGGTTACCTCGGTACCACATTCTCATTCACTACGAAATTTTAATTAGCAGTAGCAAGCTCGTATATAGTAAACGTTTTTGTCTTCGACTCTCACAAAGAAGCAATTTAACATTAAATGAATAATTTGTTTTCTTTTGAGTAATCACAAAGCTTGTATCTCAAGTGGGTTGAAATTTGATATCATTCCCCCAGAGTAAGTGAAATGAAATGACTACAATGAATTATTATTGAGATTCAACTTTCGGTCAGCGGTAAGCTAATTTCTTGCTGAAAGGCTTTCAACTTTAAAAGAATATATGAATATATGTTGATGTGGGTTGTGTACAGGTGCTTACGCTTCACTGTATGCATCATTTTGTTGAAATATTTTCATATCGATGGTCTTTGTCCTTAGAATTCATTGTATATTTCTTATTTTGACGGAATAATTTGATTTCTATAAATACAGCCAGAAACGTTTCAATATGTTAATGCACCCATTATATTACATCTTTATTTTTAGGGGAAGCGTTTCAATCATCAACTATACCTTTCATTTGATATATCTTGACTTGACTACCATCGATATCCATTCTCTTAGTTGGATTGACTTCTAAAGCTGTATTCCTATGTGGCGATGCATAGTCGACAGCTGTGCAGATAAGCTGGCAGTATGATGGATCCTGTGTCAAAGAATATTGCAGTAACCAGGGTGAAACGCATGACGATAATAATTAAATTTTTAAGCCAATAGGAATAAATCATGAAATAGCACTTTGCTCACTGAAGAGAGGGTATTTAATAACAGAACACTTCGTAGTTTTGGCTTTTTCCCTATTACAAAAAAAGTCTATTCTAGCAATCATCATCTATTTTCATTTATATCAATGTCATAATACAATAAATATGTAAGGAAGTCATCCTTTTTTCGGGAATGCTTATATACATGGATACATAAATACATATATATATACGCACATGAATACTTAGATGCATAGATACATTTATACATATGCATATCAAATACATACAGAAGTGCGCGCACACAAACACACATTTGAAGGGGAGGATAAAACAGAGAAAGCAGACAGAAATAGAAACAAATATATCATATTCACAAATATAAATAATATAATAGACAACAAATACATTTGCATATAAACAGATGTATAGATAATACGCAGATAATAGTTTTTATTACTTGTGATAATATTTTCATGGATTGAATCAGTTTAAGATGGTTTATTTTCTATTTTGAGGATTGTTTTTATCATTCGTATACTTGGGGTTTACTGATAAGATTTGTGGCAATCTGATGTTCAAACTCTTGATTTTATTATACTTCTATGCTATTCACATTGCAGCATATGCGTTTTCTTCCTCTCTCTATTTCTGTGCTGTGTATTTGCTGTGTTCCCACATTATCAGTTGCATTGTTAGAACAGATTTTCTGCGAATTCGTTAAAACTGAAGGCTATCATTTCATAGCAATCTGAACTAATGTAAAAATTAGATACTTGCCTGAACATATTTAACTTCATATAGAGTTACCTAGCAAACATATGACTGTGTTCTGAAATTAATTTCTGTAAAATTACTGTAAAAGCCGTTGGTGTATTATCTAAAACAAACATCTACAAGATGTCACATTGTCACATCTTTTGCAGAAGTCATTAAGTAAAAGTAATATATTAACAATACTTAAATAAAGTAGACACAGTAAACATCGAATAGTTACGAAGTTTGCTTCTCAATATCATTATGTAGAATTCGATCTCGCTGCATGGTATCTTGGGAAAGTGTTTATTACTATAATCTCGAGTTGACCTAAGGCATGTATCGAAACTTTACAGAAGTTCATAGAATTCACTGCATCTTTAATCCGCTAGTGTAGCTTTGTCACATTGTTTCTGTTTGTGAATTATGTCAAAGGCACACGTATCTGTGGAACACTCAGTCACTTATACACTAATGCAACGAATGTTTCTCGAATAGTTTAGACACTCATCGTCGAAACCGACGAAAATCCCCTATTACTATATTATCTTTACGTGAATTACAAATTCATTTTTTCATCATATATTATCTGATATAAACTGAATAATTCACTTCTTTACTTCTCTATTTTGAATTGTATAAACCAGTGAAAATATTTTTAGTTAAAACCGTCTGACTGTTTCTATTTTATTTTTGCTTAGTCTATTCTCATCGTCTGAGAATATCAATATATCTCAATATATTTAAAAGAAATATATGCAAACTCGTACTTATATCTACAGTTTTGAATGTAAATGTGTATATTTAGGAAACCTTTCTAGCACAATTTTCAATATTTTTTCGCTGGAACAGACTTTGCGTAGTCACGTGAACATAATAAAATTGAAAGTAGAATACGTAAAATTATACAATAACTATTTTAATTTTTGCATTGTACATGGTACATATAGTCATTCCATGAATACGAAATGTTGGATATTCAAAGAATAGTCATCATAGTGAATGCATATAACTAATGGAAGTTAAGAAATATCAAATATCAATCAGAGCTGCATATAAACGTAAATTATGGTTTAAACAAGGCCTAACTCTGAACCATTAATGCCAGAAAATACGAAATCTTACAGTTTCTGAATCTTTTGATAATTCTTCCAATGATACCCATCGTAGGCAATATAAACGAAGATAAAGGACGAATTTATTAAAGTTGAAACATCTGTGAGCATCATTAATATCATATCCCCTGACTTTCAAATGTTTATCTTTAACATGACACGTGTAACAATCAGAGATACGCATGCTTAATGGTCTTTGACAATAAAAGTGGCTTGAAATTGATGTGCTACAACAAATACTGTATTTGATGTTCTTCGAATTAAATATGTAAACTAATGTCAATTACAAACTACTACATGTTCAAGGAAATTCAGCTACACATGCAAGCATAATTTATATGCAACAGAAATTGTGACAGTTACAACAGTCTATATGCATAATACATTTATTCCAAATATATGCGCAGATTTTGTTTTAGAATTGCCTACTTATGTTCAGAATAGCTTCACTTATCTTCTGTTTGAAGATATTCAGTTTTATGTAGCAATACATTGCGCAATAATTTTGTTTCTCTCAATAAGTTGAGTGGGGTGCAAGTATTTATTATATCAATGGATTTAATCCTATTTCTTAAAGTAAATCCGTATTATTTCGGATTAAATCTATAAAATAGGAACTATATGATATGCATGGGAAGAAATCCACGCAATATATTCTTTGGTTGGATTGCAATGTTATTCTTTAGTTATAAATACTTACGAAAATACATTAGAGACGAACTGATACTTAACATAGAAATCTTAATAACTAAAGCTAATTCATGTTTGAAAGCGATACTATTAATACAAAATGTTGTTTCTTCCAACAAATGCTTACACGAATTTATTCTATTCTTCTCTTTTGTAATCCTAGATCCGTCATAAATCTCTATGAACTTATGCATTTGTATATTATTAATTAGGTGTTCTCCTGGGTTCAGTTATCTCTCCCATTTGTACAGTAATCCTCTCTACACGATCTCTTCGCTACACTTCCCCATCACCCTATCCACGTAATCTCAACTATTGAACTGTTTGTTATTTACTGTTTGATATTTTTATAACTAAAACAATTTCTGTTGATATTGTCGTTTATATGTTTGTTGTTGTTTAGCCCTGGTTGACCATATCTATGACAAAAAGCATTCCAACCATGATCGTTCAGTCCTCTTTGATAGTCTTCCATTACAGGACTACATTAACTAATGTGTCTCTTGACTTTGAAAGAGACAGCTGGTAATTTGAAGGAAACTGGACTGCTATTTCTTGCAGGTCTCACGGCATGTAAGATAACTACTCTTTGTCTTCATATACCTAATATTGCTACTGGGGTTGTCACTATCTTATAGTTTTTGTTGTTATTGTCGTAGTTCTTGAAAGTCTTGTGTTATATTTATGCATATCCTTTATGTTTATGCTGGTATTGCATTTGGGATTCTTACTGCTAGGCTTAATAGCATCGTCCTTCTTACACTGATACTAATGGTTATCACTGACACTAGTGTCAGTGCTACTGATTACAACAATTACTATTGCTGCTACTTCTGCGTTGTATTATTGATTTTACACTTATACTTGAAGGTAATATACATTTTCATCAACATTGCCAACAGTTTTATATAAAAGACACTCAGCATATTTGATACATCAAAACGTATTGCTGACATTTATAGTATTAAACCCTTTAAAAGAGAAAATGAAGATTAACCGTGATAGAATCTGGAAAAGGAACCGTGTATTGAAGCTAATTATTATAATGATAGTAGTTTATACAAATGAGACACAATTACGTTGCTCCAAGATTTAGAAGAAAGTATAATATGCTCAAATCCACCAAAAGTGTGCAGATGCCAAAACGGAGGGTAGAAGAAGTAATTGAAGGCAGTTTAATATTATTACAATACCAGGATGTCGTTGGAGCAGTACAGTCAACCACAATGGACTTAGAGCATCGCTCTTTTATGCCTCATTGCTAATGATGCCGAAGTAGAAAACAGTGATAATTCAAATTATAATTAGAGATGTACACAATTAATGTAGTGGTCATGTAGAGGCCACAACACGGTCAAAATCTCAGTTGGACAAATAAGGCAATTGAAAGAATCATCTCGTTGTGAAATAGGTAAATGAGTACTAATTCGTAAACATTTCTTGATTCACGCTTTCTGCAATATGAATTGATTTTAATCCTACTCAACTTAGGGTGATAGAATTTCCAGCAGGAACAATTGTAGCTGTGAACAGATAGGAAAAATGAAGCATCTCTTCAGTACATTTCAACTAAGACTAAAAAAAACCCAGTATTCATGGGGACGCAGTAGTGCTGCATGGAGAGGAAGAGCACTGATATCCTCAGTAGTTTGTTATCTGTAATCAAGGAAATAGGACGAAGGAGGATATTTCGGCAAAGCAGGCTCTGTGCTGAAATACAAGCCAGCACCAAAACAAAGTGATACCAGATGGAGTGAAAAATAGCGACTAGAGCTTGATTTAAAAATGACACTAGCATTTCCAGCAGTAATTACATGTCTATGGTTCAACTTGATTGTGTGGATCCCGAATAGGAAAGTCATCAAGAAGGCGGAACTTACTATTAGCTTTGAGCCAAGCATGAACAAAGCGTGCTATTGGAATTGGGTTCGCTGTGCAGCACTAATCGATAACGCCGTGAGAGTGAATGGTTTTGCCATTTCTTTAAAAGGCCAAGAATAAACTTATCATTGAAAGAACTGACCAGCTATAAACACAATTTTCTTCTTTTCTCTTTCCCATCGACACACACACGCATGCACACAGACACACACATCAACACAAAAACACACACAAAAACACACTCTCTCTCTCACTTTTCCCTCCATTCACCACCCTCTCTTACCATCCTATATATCTCTCTCTCCACCCGTACACGCTCAATAAAACTATATAAAGAGACGGCATCGCAAGGTGAAATTAAAAAAATTGAAAATCCTACACGATTAGGTGAAAAGCGCTTTATATGATTTATAAAACATGTCACATATTAATAAAAAACTGTAAATGTACAACCATCCAGATTTCTGAGTACCTTAATTTTTTTCTATAATATAATTCCTGTGCATCACCTCCAAACCTTCCAATATATAAATATATATATATATATATATATATATATATACATACAGAGAGAGAGGGAGAGAGAGAGAGAGAGATGGGAAACAGAAATAGAGTACGACGGATACATTGGGCGTACTACCTACTCACAAAGTTGAGCTTTAAAAGTGAAAACGATAAAAGACCCTTCATCAGAATCATGCAAAATGCAGCGGTCTTTTGACTTGGTTTTAACCCTTATGATAATGGATGAAGAAAAATGAAAAAAAACAAAGACAACAACCCCTCCCCAACTAGATTGGATAATATGAAAAGTCAGTTCGCATTGGTTGAACATAATCTCGTCTGTGATGACGTCTTCCGTCACAAGTATGTTTGGTCGAGGAATATGCAGTAATATCAGAGTAAGACGCTCTTGTGGTACCTTCTGATGATCATCCCCATCGCTAATCCTAAAATAGAGCAGAGACCTGGCTACAGTATTAAAGAGTAATGTGTATTGTTCACATAATTTTTGATTAAGAAGTGTAGAACTAGTTTGAGTCAGTTGGCGATTTTTTAAACTTCTGGCCAATTTTAGAGTACAAATCTCTAGAGTGGATTATATAAATACATGTATTGTACAAGAGTCGATTCAATAGAAAGCAACTCTCAAAATGGATCAATATTAAAATAAAATTTACACTAAATCAAGAGCTAAGCTTCCGGCGAATTTCGATTAACTACTGAATTTCATTTACGTTAATTACAAAAACCATGAAGCTAAATCTTTCTACCCTTGTTCTAAAATATCTACACACAACTTTATAGGTGATCCGTGAGTCCTCGTCCCAGTTTGTATTTCTGGGTGTAGCACTTCATTTACTTGTAAGTTTGAATGAAAAGGAATGAACGTTGTCTTAACATGCACCACTCCACTATACAAGTGAAATTGTGTTCCAATTTGATAAATCAATATTCTCTTTAAGAACAACCTTTGAAACTGTAATTTCATTCATTTATTACAATCTCACTAAATTAAATTCTGTTAAATTGAATTTTAGATCGAATGCAATCTTTAATGTTGACATGTAAAGGGTCACTGAAAGAGAAATTAGCTGTGCCTAATAATACAAATTGATCAAAGTCTGACACTAACAGACAAAAATGCTGAATTTCATGTTTTCTCAGAAAGGACTGGATGAAATGAACTTGAATCACACACACACACACAAACATACACACACACACACTCATACACACACACACACTCACACACACACACACACACACACACACGCACACGCACGCGCGCACGCACGCGTGCACGCTCACACAAAAACAGGGGTGTGATTTGGAAGAAGGAGCAGAGATGCATTTGAAATGCTTTGCGACGTTCATATTGAACATTATACATAGGAATTTAAGATGTTGACATTATCTACTCATTATTTCAACCCTATAGCTTTAATGAAATGAATATCATTGATATACTGTGGTCAGTGTATTGCACTTAATCTTAGTAAAACTGAAGTCTATTCTTGTAAGAACTCAGCATTGATGTTCTCAAAAGAAATTCCACCTTAAACGAAGTGAAAATCATTTCAAGTGGAAATGGGAACTAAATAGCCGACTGGGACTATGATTGTCTACTCTATATTACATGTGAAAATGTCATGCCCCAGCTTGGCTACAGCTCTCGAGCTGAATCTTGTGAAAGAGTAAAGCGTCATAATAAAGAACAAGTATTAAAAGTGACATTTTTCTGTGCAAAATGTTCAGATGGTACAGTATCATTGTATGTTTGTATGCAATATGGATAACTGAGGGTTAAGTGAAATATAGAAGTCAAGATCTTGTATGAAAAGAAAGAAGCCTTCTCGCTATCAAATGACTTACTAAAAACAAAACATGTCCTTCAAATTACAACTTAATATATTAAAAGAAAATGAAGACAGTGGGTAATATAGTCTCCGAAATACACGATGTCCACGGTCAAGTTTACTCATTTTCGAGTAACTGGGTACTGAGCAACCGTAACGGCAACAACAAATCTTATAAGAACAGATATAATTCACCTGTCATTGCTAAGAGAAACCTTATTTTAAATGGCATATTTCGTAAGATGTGTCAACGTTGATATTTCAATTAATAAGTATTCTCAGGAAAATTTCTAATTAGTTATAATTATTCAGAGAATTACTAATTTCCCGAACACTGAAATATATAGCATCCAAACTTAACATAAATGTATAAGTGGTGACGACATAAGAACCACGAAATGATAGATTTTCTGATATTAGAATTATGTTTGAGTTATATATGGATTGGGAAGCTACTATTACTGCTGCTGCTACTGCTGACACTACTACTACTACTACTACTACTACTACTACTACTACTACTACTACTACTACTACTACTACTACTACTACTACTACTACTTTCTTAATATTGGTAAAGACCACAAAATTTCAATCGAATCCAGTAAATGATTGGTATTCAATTTATCGACTAGAGAATCATGAGTAATAAACGTGACACCAAAACCATCTCCATGTTGTATTAATATATTTATATACATGCATATATGTATACATGTGTATAACTCTAACTCTATATGTTCCTGTAATTTTCTCTGTATATATCTATCTATATATATATATATATGTGTGTGTGTGTGTGTGTGTGTGTGCGTGTGTGTGTGTATACACATGCACACACATGTTATATATATATATATAGTAAATGAGTATATGCATATATACGTACAGGTATGTGTATACCGACATCCACCTGTATGTATAGGTGCATATCTGGGTACAGGACATTGCAAACAAAACGTAGACGAGAAAACACACAAGCCACATAGAGAACATTCTTCTTCATCAGCTACCCCCGTTTCGAAGAGCTGGGCAGGACGCATCGTTAAAACGGCTCTTCCCATGGACCGCAAATTAAATTTGTATGCACAAATTAAACCTTGCCATGGAGGAATGTAGTGGCGGACAAAAAACAAGACAGGAAAACAAACAGAAAAGGCTTTACGGCCAGACAAGAAAAATTATGTGTGTATGAACGCTGTGAGGCACGAACTTGAAAGTAGGGACGAAGTAAGTTCGCGTATTTGCTCGGCGATAGCCAAGGAAGAAAAGGATTATTGACCGGAAGCATGTGACCATTGACAGCAACTTCGGAGTTACAGCCAGCTAAACCATTCGTCAGCCGGCTGAATGAAGTTTTGTAGTAATACATTTTTGAGTGTGTTGATTATGGTATGAAGTTAATTGAAAATTTATAACATTTTATGCGATGGTGAAGGAGTGTGCTGCCATCGTAACCTCATGTACTCCTCAGCTGCATAATGTAAGCTTTCTGAAAAGACCTTACATTATGCAGCTGAGGAGTACATTTTCATTGCACATCTTATGTGGTGTTCTCACTACATAAATAAACGAGGTTTGTACGAAACGTACGTACTGCTATAACCTATTGAATTTTTGATGCTTTTCTTCAAATTTTATTCAACAAATCTCTTGATTTTGTTTTTGGTTTTTACCCTACCAAATTCTGGTGCCACAAACATTTTAAGTTCCACATTTAATCTTTTGATTAAATCTATATTATTAAATATATACGTACATACATACATACATACATGCATATATGTTTATATATGTATCATTAAACAATTAAAAGATCAAAATTGAAAACTGAAATGTCAAAAAAGTAAGACATTGGAAAGTCAAATTAGGTTGCTGGAGATTACTTAAAGAGTATTCGGTATTTGTATTGTATGGTGATTTAGGTTGCATTTAGAACTGTGGTAAAATCTGAAGGTATGGAAAAAGTGGGGGCTGCATGTATCTAGGGCCACATTATACTTATTTAGTAGTATTTAAAAGTTGTGCTTTAATATGTGGAATGCTTCTTTTAAGCATAACTTACAAACTGAGCATTGACCCTGGTATAGAAGCACACTAAGTAGTCCTATATAATATTGCATATTCACATTTTTAGGTATATGTGTGCGCGTGTGCGCATATCTATATACATATTTCTTCGTTCTCTCACTGCCTCATCAGTCCCCACTATCACTTTAACTAGTACAATAAATGCCTACGTCTATTTTTAGAAACTTGACCATTATATCTTATTATTCCTTCCTTCAATTTTGAGGTTTGCAACTCACTTTTAGTACACCCCCGTACCATTTTCTTTACCTATCTCTCTAACTTAGTTCTTTTCAAACATATCACCCCACCTCTCACTTCCCGCACATATTCAATCTTTACATTCTTATCTCTTTCTTTTATCCCCACTCCTATTCCTTTTGTCTCCTCTCTCCTCTCGCTCACAATATGTTGACCACCATCTAGCTTTCCTAGAAATTTCACACTGCTTTGGCTGTGTTGTCTCGTTTTATTTAGCATATACATGCTCACACATGACCTGCATTAGACTCCTCACTCATACTATTATCGAACCAACCACAGTTCTTCCTTACATTGCCTTATCTCCCATTATGTGTCTTCTGGATGCCAAAACATTTCATGATGTATATATATATATGTATATATATATAGGGAGAATTGAAAAAAAAAACAAAAAAAAAAACAACAGACGAAGACTGGTGGTGTTGAAAACAAATAGATGTATTAGTATAACTTCGGGATTTGAGAAAGTCGTTAACGTTTCGAGCCTACGCTCTTCTACAGAAAGGGACACGGAAAGAAACAAGGAGAGAAAAAATGTGTGTAGTGATCAGAGATCTATCATGGCGATATATATATATATATATATATATATATATATATATATATATATATATATATATATATATAGTTTTCTTCTATAGCCTCGGGTTGACCAAAGCCTTGTGAGTGGATTTAGTAGACGGAAACTAAAAGAAGCCCGTCGTATCAATATATATATATATATATATATATATATATATATATATATATATATATATATATATATATATGTGTGTGTGTGTGATTGTGTGTGTTTGTGTGTTTGTTTGTACTCCCACCATCACTTGACAACCGATGTTGGTGTGTTTACGTCCCCGTAACATAGCGTTCGGCAAAAGAGACCGATAGAATAAGTACTAGGGTTACAAAGAATAAGTCCTGGGGTCGATTTGTTCGACTAAAAGGCTGTGCTCCAGCATGGTCGGAGTCAAATGACTGAAACAAATAAAAGAAGAATAAAAGAATATATATAATCAGGTGAGTGAAGCAGGTAAAATGCACACTACATTTGTTTCTTTGCTAGCTGAAGCTCCAAATTTATTTGTTATGCAATGAGCTAATAATCAGGATGATATCTTAACGAAAATAACTCTGTCGCATGGCTTTTCTAAGTCAATCACAACACAGTGGTGAGCTCAACTGAGTGTTCCCCGCACGGTATTTATATAATATTTACATATATGAATATGTATAGGTATGTATATGTATGTGTATGTATAAGTATGCATGTATGTATGTAGATGCATGCACACATATATGTGCTCGGATGCATGTGCGTGCAGGTTTGAGAATGCAAACAGGAAAAGTGGAACTCAAACTATGAGCATTTATATTTTTTACTGACAGTTATTTAAACTAAGAGTAACTTAAGAACCGAGTGTTTCATGCGTAAGCATTTATCAAAAAATCTCTCGGCCCTTGAGTCATTCTGTTACTTCTACCAATTATTCATACATATACATATATATTTATAATTATATGGCTCAAACACCAGAGTCCAATATCAACGTTATGAAATGCAGTTGAATCTTTCTATCACCGACAAATATACTGCTCTAATTTTATTACATTTCCTATCTATTTATAGAGGGCAGTGTGATGTATTTTTCAAAAGCTCACTGTAAAATAAAATGGCTCTTCTGTGGTAACATTTATGAAGCGAATTTCAAGGAATACAGTATAGTTTAATGCTATATAATTAATGTATATTGCTTGCTACAGGTATTAGCTGGAATAGTTGTTACGGTTGGAAGAAAGCTATGTAATACCAGTAGTAATAAATAAATTCAAAGTAGCAATATATTTTGTACATTGACATATACTCTCTTTTTCGCTTTTCTAATCTACTCTCTTTGACTCGCTCTCTTGTTTTATATGTTGTCTGTCTGTCTGTCTGTCTGTGTCATCTGACACACCTGCAAGCATACATTTATATTACTTCAAATAAATGCACGATCTGTGGAAGATTAATGTTTCAAGATCGATGCATTTACTAACATAGTTAAACATACACATTCGAACTTTCACACATATTCACAGATATACAATATATGCTGTCATACACGTAAGTTTGTTGACGACTACCGACATCTCTGTAAATGTATATTTATGTGTCTCATTTGAGTTTTGTTTTAATGTTCCAGATTATCCTGGTATATAGCTTCATTGCGATCTCTGAACGTGTTTTGTTATAGCAAAGACCGTGTACAAAAACATTTTCTCAGTTTCTATATCTGTATCAACCTATATATTGTATGATATACATTTTTATATCAATTTATGTAATGATTTTACTGTTTATAACATAAGGAAATGACTAAGAAATAGCTATGTAGAATCTATAGTGTCAGTACAGATAAATTAATAATAGAAGCTTTGTTTCAGTGCATCATTATATATTGGTAAATGTTTATAGTTGATAGCGAGATCTGATTTCAGCCATCATATATACTGACCTCTAGGAAGTTTTGTTGATATTTTTGATTTTGTTTTATATTATAGGTTTCATTTCATATTACAATTAGTAAACAGTAGAATCGTTGGTTATAGATATTCAATGGGGCAGTCACAGGTTCACTGCATTTTTGATGGGCAAGAGTGACTAGGGTATCTTTATAACTTGGTGCAGAAGAAATATCGACTAAAAGTCGTTCGAAAAGCAACAGTGACTCGGTTATCAGCAATATTACTTGCTGGAAAGTTCGCATATGCACTACACATGTGAATAAACACACACACGTATATACACACCCACGTACTCACACACACGGGCGTGCGTGCACACACGTATATGCATGTGTGTGTATGTATTATGTATGTATGTATGTATGTATGTATGTATGTATGTATGTATGTATTTAGGTGTGTTTATACACACGATGGGGTATTATATTGTACAATTTTTATCTACCAATCTATTTCCTGTGGTTTTGTATGATCTGAACCATGTTAGAAGACACCTAATATTCCGACCAATGTGATCGAAGATGGAACCAATTATGTACGAATTGAGCTTATTCACAAACTCTTTACCATTTTTTACTTCCAGATCAGCCCTGATCAAGCAGAATTACATTCAAAAGCGGAAACACGCCTAGAAACATTGCAGGAGTCTCTACACAGACAAAAGAGTGATATATGCAGAAGATATGACTGACTAAATACTTTCTAATGCATTTCCTATTTCGTGGCCTCTCATCATTTACATGTTTTGCATATAGATACATCTTTATGAAGTTTATCAGGAGTTATCTTTCCCTTTATCACCTTGCAATAATGTTTCTCTTTGTAATGACTTTATATGGTAGAATTTGTAGAATGTAACTCTACACAGTCTTTTGACATATAGATATGGAGCATTATGAATTCAAATATCTCTCAGTTCACCTATGATTCTCACTGTTGTGCAGCCAGTGAAATCAATACCAGTCAAACAATATGATCAATTTAACGAACTGTTCTCATTCCTTAAATGCATGACCATATTTCAATTCTTGAAATAACTATTGATATCACCGTACGCTGCACTTGTGTCAGAGTCGTTGAAGCAACTTGACAATATTTCTAGAAATAGTTTCGGTTATTTATTATCCGAGTTTGTCCTTCACGATAGCAAAATATGATTGTACCTCTTCCGGTCTAGTATTTATGCATGAAATTAATACTGTAAACCTTAGCGAACTCATTAAAGTGTTTTAAGCATAATTTTGAAGTTGCGTGTGTATGTTTATGCATATGGGTGTATATGTAAGTATACAAACACCCACGTATAATAGAAGTGTATATACATATATGTGTGTGTATATGTGTATATAAACATATATATATATGTGTGTGTGTGTGTGTGTATGTATGTGTGCGTGTGTGTGTGTGTATGTATATATTAACACACACACATATGCATGAATATATTCACACTAAGTGATTAAGTATCAACATTTACTCAGAGGTCTTGTGATTTGGATATGATATGGATAAGACGATATTATTAAAATTAATAATGTTTATTTCGTTGAAGTGATGTAAATAAGAAATAGACAGTTTAATCAAACTGTTCACTTCATGTATCTTTAAAGGTAGAATTTAATATAAATACATCTTCATCTTATTAAGTAGATAGGTGAAAAATGCGGGGAAACTTAGTTGATATTAACTGACTCAGTATGATGAACACATCTTATTGTTGCTATAGCATTCTTATGAAATGTTCATATTTAATCTCTTGTTTAAAGCGGCAAGCTAGCAGAATCTTTAGCTGGTCAGGCAAAATTCCACTAGGATGTCTTTATGTCCTATATTCAAATGCCACCGATGTCAACTTTATTTTTCGACCTTTCGGGGTTCGATAAAATAAGAATCAGTCAACGTAATCGACTTACCATACACCCATGAAATTGCTAGCCTTGTGCCAAAATTTGAAGGCAGTATTTAATCTCTTGAAGCCAAGTTGTTTATTTTTACTGATTCAACAGGACATTTGATACAACTGAGATTACTTCTAAGGTGCATTTATAAGAATAGGAATTGGGAATCGAGATGGATATATGTCACGTGAGAAATGCCTCGTCTCTGTGTGCAATTTACGAAATAACACTATAAATGGCATCAAATATGCCACGTCTGTTACATATATATATATATATATATATATATATATATATATATATATATAAAGGTTATGAAGGGTATTGGAGTCAACCAAACCATAAAGATACAGGTAGTACCGAGTAAGTGCTGTATACCGACGAGTTTTCCCCCTGTTGTTGTAGCAACATGAAAGGACAATATAACATAGGTCGTGTATTAGCGTGTGTATGTATAAAGAAAGAAAAGGATAAAAAGACCAATGGCAAAGTTAGAATTATATTTTAGGGATAAAGTCTTACAGCTGTTTCAGGGAAAATCCAATGTTTCCCTTCCTTCCTGTCTTAAGGCTTGACCTCTTAACCCTACAGACATCTCTCACTTGATTCGGGCTATCCTTTGAGTAAACAACGCACAGAGTACTCCGGATACGATATGATATATATCCGCCTTTGCTACTACAATTAGCTCCGGAAAATACCCACAAGGATTTTTTACATGGATGTTTACTGCTGGAATGGAGCTACACTCCAAGTACTGTTTCTTCTTTGTCCTTTTTTCTGCGCATCGCTCTCACTTCTTACTACAAATCTCCTCTTATAAATGTAATAATCCGTTCTTCTACTATTACCGTCTCCGATGAAGGGATACATTGGATTTTCCCTGAAACAGCTGTAAGACTTTATCAATAAAATATAATTCTAACTTTGCCATTGGTCTTTTTATCCTTTTCTTTCTCTCTCTCTCTCTCTCTCTCTCTCTCTCTATATATATATATATATATATATATATATATGTATATATATATATATATATATATATATATATATATATATATATATATACACAAAGACTCCGTCGGTCACAAGTTCGAGTAAGGTTGTTTATTGAAGACCAGCAGTCGCCCGTGCATACCAGCCCCCCCTCACCGATGTTATCCGAGAGAAAGAGGCAATGGCCGATACAGCTTGGCACCAGCTGAGTGAAGCAGAGCAACATGAAATGTGATGCCTTGCTCAAGAACACAACACAAAACACAATCCGGTTCGGGAATCGAACTCATTATCACTACCTTATGATTGTGAGCCCGACACTCTAATCACTGAGCCATGCGCCTTCATATATTTCGTTTCTCATTTAAAACATTCAACTACGGTTGTAGATTAATATTCTTAAGGCCGTAATTTACACACACGCAACATCTTTCAGAGCTTGTCGCTAATTCAGTTCTTAACCAAATGGAAAACCGTTAGCATTTTGGAAGAGGACGTGTCCCTAGCTACATTGTGGCATAAAAAATTGACATTGGTCCAATACAAAAAAGTTTACAGCAAAATTTGTAGCAACGTTATAGGAGAGTAAATAGCGCCACCAATCAAGCTTAGATTTAAATAACTTCTTTTTTTTATTTTAGCAGCAAAATATATTTGACTTAGCTTCAATGATAGAAGAAAGCGTGAATAATTTCATAGTTTTGGTATCATGTAGCAAAAAATGTACCTTTTTTATGTTTTATGTGAGGTAAAATATTATCAATATATATATATATAAGTAAGGCAAACAATTGGATTTAAGTATAGTTAAATTTTTATTTCAAAAACAAACTATATTTTAATTAAGCTTAAATGATAGAGCTCAATTCAAGGAATTTCACGGTATCAATCTCATGCAATGAAGTTTTAAAAGAAAAAAACAGTTGTTTGTTTCTCAAAGTTGAGGGTGATAACATAGTTCTATACTTTTTTATGAATATAGTTCAAGGGGAATCTTAATGTATGTCACTGGCATCATTCAGGTAAGGAAAAAAATATCAACGACACCGCTAATTGGCACATTTGACACATTATTAATTAGCATAATAGCATAGCCTTGAAAAAGCACGGATAACATGGACAAATGCAAGCAAGACAAATAATATTCTATGATTATAATTCTGGAAAAGTACAGGACAAGTTATTACTTCTGGTAAAGTACAGAACAAGAAAAGTTTTACTTAAAATATTGCAGCTAAGGATAAAATTTCAATATTAAAAATTATTTGATTTAAATTTAGAAAGTAACATTGTAATTAACTGCAGTACCATATTGTCATACTAGAATGCTTTAGAAATGAGAGCCAGAAGTACCAATATAGCTAAAGTTTTATGCAAAGTAGAATAGTATTTATGGTAGGTAAATTCATTTTGCAAAAGGTAGTCATTGTTCAAGACTAAAAATGTGAAGATTTGGCAATAACTTAGGCAATAAGTCAAGCAAACTTTACTGTGAATTTGTTGTTATAGGTAGATTTTACTGTAATACATAACTAATTTTTGTATTATTCTATTTATTGTACTAATAGTATGCTACTATTATTTTTATAACCTATTTTCAAATTTCTAATTATTAATTAATAATTAAAAAGCGAATATTTTAAGTGCAAATAATATTTTAATTCAGTTGTTTCGAATTTTTAATAGAAGTAACAAGTAATAACAAATAGAAGTAATAACTTCTAATAACATTTTTTGTTTTAATAAAAGCTAATATTTTCTAAATCTAAATATTTTATTTGAAACTTTATCCTTAGCTGCAATATTTTAAGTAAAAAATTTCTTGTTCTGTACTTTACCAGATGTAATAACTTGTCCTGTACTTTTCCAGATTTATAATCTTAAGAATATTATTTCTCTTGCTCACATTTTCCCATGTAATATATATACGCATTATGGAGGCGCGATGGCCTAGTGGTTAGGGCAGCGGACTCGCGGTCATAGGATCGCGGTTTCGATTCCCAGATCGGGCGTTGTGAGTGTTTATTGAGCGAAAACGCCTAAAGCTCCACGAGGCTCCGGCAGGGGGTGGTGGTGACCCTTGCTGTACTCTTTCACCACAACTTTCTCTCACTCTTTCTTCCTGTTTCTGTTGTACCTGTATTTCGAAGGGCCAGCCTTGTCACACTGTGTCACGCTGAATATCCCCGAGAACTACGTTAAGGGTACACGTGTCTGTGGAGTGCTCAGCCACTTGCACGTTAATTTCACGAGCAGAATGTTCCATTGATCGGATCAACTGGAACCCTCGACGTCGTCAGCGACGGAGTGCCAACACATAAATTCCTGATGTATTGGAATTAGTTTCGCTTTCAGTGTGGATAGACTAATCACTTAGTGGCAATTAGTATTGACATCATATAAGAAGAAGGGATAATCTCATGAATTCTCCGACATTAGCATATCCTTAAGGAACAGACAAATGCACGCACACATATAGGTAATCAAAAATAGATTACACGACTAAGCAAATTCAGAAAACTATAACCATAATCCTTGTTTGACTTTTACTTGTCAATAAAGATCTTGAAGACCTAAAATTTATAGACCGAATAGTTTCAAACCAAAACAACGGTAAGAAAGCCTTTTCTAATGATTATATAAAACAATGAAAAACGTATTTTGCCTTCAACTTATAATTGAGATATTTGCTGATTCAATAAGTAAACTACGAACACTATTGAATACATACATACATACATACATACATACATACATAGATGCATACATGCATGCTTATATACACACATTTACATACATAGATGCATACATATATATATATGCATATGTATATCTATATGCGTGTGTATTTATGTATATTTACACACACACACTCTCTCTCTCTCACTCTCTTTCACACACACGCACGCACACACACACACACACACACACACATACACACACACACACACACACACCACTATGAAATAAGTTTCAGGATCATATTAACAGAAACAGCAGAACAAAAGCAAGAAGGATATTGGAAAAGCATTCATTTTATTTTCTGAAGAAAGCTTATTGTATACAGGGATACATACATCTGCATTATCAATGAAAAATAGATAATTACTGAACAGATAAGGATCACAACACATCAGAAAGTGTCAATTCGATTGTGATGTGAAAGAAACTGATATTTCTGATATGTCAAGCAGAAATTACAAGACCGCATAAAGTACATTACAGGCGATTGAATCAGTAAGAATAGTATTGTTCAGATAAGATGATATTGAATATTATTAGGACGTATAATGACTTGTTGTATTTTGTGCATTCAACAATAATACTGGTTGCACGAGAAACTATATAACAATGAAGAATAAATGTCGAAGTTGAATGATGCTTTTGAAAACTTAAAAGTCTGTTATATGGGAGTGGAACCGAAATTTTTCACTGTGATTAAGCGTATTGACCTGGGGGAGTTTGACAGAAATTTGAATATGTGCTGAAGCATATAAACTAAGACATACCACATGTAGTTTCACTAGTAATCGAAATATTCTACAGAAGCTAGTCAAAATTATTTGCAGTTACGTTGTGAATTTTACAAAGACTTTGCATTTTAAAAAAGCTTGCTATTCATTTTTTGAAAAATCTAAATTTGAATAATTCGAGATAGTATCTGACCAAATTCTTCATCTCCTTGGAACGTTTAGATAATTTGGATTGATTTAAGCAGATAAACGTATAACGTTTGGAGTTGAAGCAAAGTCTTGACCTCTAAATTACTCTAATTCTTCACTCCGTGCCTTAACTATTTGAAATTCTCCGTCAAAAAACAACCAAAACAATTCTACAAAAGCCAGGATGATATATGAAATATATATAAATATTGACCAATAAAAAACCTCTTTGAAAGACGTTAGAACATTTTCTATTTAAACAATGTAATTACTTTTGAGTTCCAAATCACATTTAGGAAAAGTAAGTAGAATGGAAATCATTTACGCGTATAAGGCTGTATTTACGTGTCGGAGCCAAAATCATGATTGTTTATAATCAATTATGAAGAAGACTGCTAACACTTTCTTCCTATCATCTCTTTTCCTACCATCACATCATGATTGTCTCCCGCAGCAATACGTACAGCTATTGATTTATCCCCTCAATACTTCCTATGCAATCAATATTGTTGGCACTGTCTGCTGTTAGACAGCTTTTATCAATTTAATGACAAATCAATTTCCCTTCCCAAAAAATTTTAATATACAAGTTTATTTATCAAATATTTATTTGCTAAATCACATTTCATTAAGGTACTGTGACTATACGGAAGATATGTATTAGAGTTATAGAATGAATTTCCTAACAAAATATTTCTACAAAATTATTAATTAAAATTTGCTCATACTTGAGACTCAACATTAGCACAGAAAGAAGTCTGTTCTAGAATATGTTCGTTGAGAGAATATAAAGTTATTAATACCTATTTCAAATTTTGGCACAAGGCCAGAAATTTCGAGGCAGGGGGAATCGATAAAATCGACCCCACTAATCAACTGTTACTTATTTTATCGATCTCGAACGGGATGAAAGGCAAAGTCGGCATCGGCGGAATCTGAACTCAGAACATAGTGACGGAAGAAACGCCGCTAAACATTCTGGCCGGTGTGCTAACGATTCTGCCAACTCACCGTCTTTATAAAGATATTAATATAAACGAAAAGATACCAACATATTTTCCCATCAGCATTGATAGGGTGTCATATGGTGGTACATACCAGTTCTAGAAATTATTAAATATTGAGGAGAAAAAAAAGCCAAAACAAAATATAATTCTTACAGCCATTTAAAAAAGGAGGATATATGTAAACAAAAAGGAAACTGAAAAATAACAGTGACTCCCACTGACGAAATCTGATGAATGTATCACAGAACTCTTACTCTGTTTTTTATTGGTTGCAAGATTATCATCTGGTAATTCGTATTTAGTACCCGAGGAAACTCATATCAACAAGAAACACAGAACAGCGAAATGTCAATTTTGCTTATTCGAATGCCTACACATCACAAACATATTCTGTGATTTTTCGATGTACATACAAGTTAATTAGTGGTATTTATCACTGCCCTCTGTCTGTCTATGTCTCTGTATGTCTACCTGTCCGTCTCTCTCTGCATATATATGTATGTATATGTATATATATATATATATATATATATATATATATATATATATATATATATATATATATACATATGTATGTATGCATATATATATATACATATATGTATGTATATATATGCATATATATATATATATGTATACATACATACATACACACACACACACATACATATATATATATATATATATATATATATATATATATATATATATATATATATATGTGTGTAACAATTAGAAAATGGAGGATAATATGCTGAACCCAACTACTTGCAGACGGTGTATCCCGTTGAATTCATTAATTTAATTCATAGCAAAAGTGACAAAGGGAGGAAGAAAAGAAAAAGAAAGAAAGAACCAAAGCACAGGTGTCCATGGCTGACTATGTTATTTTGCCAACATGGTTTACATATAGAAGTACAAAGTACATAAGGAATTAGAGGATGAACAGAAGTTTAATCTTACAGCTGTTACGGCCTAGTTTTGGCAGACCCCATTCTATCCGAATATTCCTTTCCGGAGTGATTATCGGATGACATTTTGAAATGGGGTTACATGCCCGAACCTCTAGGCCTCTTCAGAGATTCACAAAGGGTTACATACAGATGTAGAGCAAGATGTAAAAACAGAGGTGTGGTAGAGACCAGAAGAAAAACAACAGCAAAAATAAGATAGAAATAAAAATAAAAATACAATTGAAATCAAAATATAAATAAAAATAAAAATAAAAAATACAAATAAGGGTACAGGAGGAAAAAAATAATAATAGTAGTAAAAAAGAATACATAAATGAAGGTATAGCATGTGGGACATGCAAACATATAGAAAAGATATATGTCAAAAAACCCTTAGAAACACAAGGCACCCAAAAAGCCTACAAACATTATAGATAGATCGCTATAGGCACTCCAATGCACATCTATATGTGTTGGTTCGTGTGCACAGCCTTACTCGGATGTCCCCTTACTCTCATGTGTGCATATACAAGTTTTTATAAGCAAACATTCCACCACATACGTTGTTTGTGGCATCAGCTCTATTAGCCGTATCTAGAAAGCTGGAAGTGTTTTTTAGAAAGGAGGTTTTGTTGAGTGTGTGTGTGTCATTTCTGTATATATTGGAAGGGTTGATAATATCTCAAATAGACGCCTCGAATTGCTTAAAAAACGATTGCACAAATTCTTTAGTAGGTTTGGCCTATCCATAACTATTGAAAATGAAAACTATTCTATTAATTACCTAGATGCTAACTGTAACCTAAATACCGGACTACATGAGCCGTATATAAAAGAAAATTCTAACATAAGGTATATAAATAGTTCTAGTAACCACCCCCCACAAATGAAGAAAGCACTTCTTATGAATATAAGCAAAAGGATTTCTAACCTCTCCTCAAATGAAGAGATATTCAATAAACATAAGGGGAGATACAATGTAGCGCTAAAAAATGCCGGTTATAGGGATGGGATAAAATACACCCCCAGGGACAATAGTAACCAGAATGATATAGATGAAACAACCACACCTGGGGGAGGGTGCTTTGCAAAATGTAGCACGGCCAATAGCAGGGATAGCGCGGCAAATGGCAGGGATAGAGACAAAAGTATAGGTAATAGTAATGGTTGTCGTAATAATGGAAATACTTGGTACGCCAATAGTAGGGGTAATGGCGGTGGGGGAGGCGGCAATAGGAAAAATATCATGTATGGGCCAAGACAACCGGTGCGGAATGGTGGTGGTGGAGACGGTGGGAATAAAATCCTTACTGATAGAATTGCTAGTGATAGTGATAATATAGATGGCACGGATGTTAATAATAGTGAACGAAATAACTTCAAAGGCAATAATTGTAGTGGGAATGACGGCGGCAGAAACGGTAACGGGAAGAGTAATACTAATTCCAATGTTAGCGGTTATAATATTGGTAGATCCACATATAGCATAGGCAACCCTTATAAAGACAAAGCTGGGGCGGACACCCTATGGCTAATAATTCCCTTCGCCATGCAGATCAAAAACGACATAGTAAAAAGTATCTTCAATATAATCAATAAACACTTTGTAAAGGGAAAGAATAAATATTGGGAGTCAATCAATAAACGGACAATAAGAATAGGATATAGCTTAACACACAACCTGGCTGCAATAATCTCCTCAATTAATAATAAGAAGTTAGATAGCTTCTATACAAGTAGGAAAGATGGCATGGACAACACAACCTTATATGACAACTATGTTAGCCATGGGACGGATAATCGGGACGATAACAATGTGGATACTAATACCCACACTGGAAACATTAACATCAGCACACGTGATGGGAGCAGTAATGATAATGATATGAATATCACAAGTAGCAATAGAAGTAGTAGATACAGCGGAGGTAAGAATCCTAACACTGCTAGCAACAATAGTAATGGGAATAACAGGGCCCTGGGGTTAAATGGAAACGCAATAAATGGCAGTAGCATAACAAATCCTAGCACTAATCACACTAACTATGGGCACCCAGGTAGAACTTGCAATTGTAGAGTTAAGGAAAGCTGCGTGTTCGGAAATAGCTGCATGAGAAGGGAAGTGGTATACCAATGTGTGGTAAACACAAAGTATGAAAACAGGGCATACGTGGGTGCGACTAAAAATAGTATGAAACAAAGATTTAATTACCACTACTACACGTTTAGGAATGGGAACAGAAGGCATTCTACCGGATTAAGTAGCTACATATGGGAACTAAAGGATAAGGGCATCAATTTTAGCCTGCACTGGGAAATATTAGCATCCGCACCTGCATATAATAACAAAAATAGGAAATGCCTACTATGCATAAATGAAATCTTTTTCCTAATTAGGACCAAAATCCCGATTATTAATAGTTTGAAGGAAAGAAACGTTTCATGCCTTCACAGAATTGGATGTACTTTCTCTAAATTCAAGTAGAACCTATGTCTAGATACCGCGCATGCTTTTAATAATACATATTTAAGTTAACCACTATTCTTATGCTAGGTTATGGCATATGTAACTCTGTTATCTACATACATAGATCTAATATAGGAAAATACCTAGTACTAGGACACCGCTTTTCGCTAGCGATAACTAATTATGGCCTGCTGACATTGGGAGGGCTAACACGTGATACTTAGGTGAACATATATGTGGGTACATAGATGTGCATGTGTATGTATGTGTGTATATATATATATATATATACATATATGTATGTATGTGTATGTATGTGTATGTATATGTATATTTGTGTATGAGTGAGTGTGTGTGTGTATATATGTGTGGGTGTATATGTGTGTGTGGGTGTGTATATATATATATATAGCTACAGAAATTAGGAGGTAAACCTAGCTTGATATTAACATATAGGCAGGAAGACATACACTAGAAAATGGGTAGCACTGCAGGCACGGCCCCTTTATCAAAACTAATAGAAGTGGCTATGCGTATAGGTATATGTATATGTGTGTGCACATGTAGATGTACCTACGTGTTGTTGTCGTTGGTATTGTTCTTGTTGCCGTTGGTCTTCTATTACTAGGGATACTCCTCCTGTATGTATGCACATGCATATCTATTTGCTTGTGAGTGCACGCGTGGGTGTGTGTACGTGCATGTGCGTATGTGGATGTGGATATCTATATGGATGTGTGTACATATGTATGTATATATATGTATATATATTTATGTGTGTATATATGTGTATGGGTATATGTGTGGGTATATGTATATGTGGGGGTGTATGCATGTATAAGTATGTGTGCGTGTGTGTACATCTAGTTGTGTGTGTGTGTGTGTGTGTGTATTTATGTATGTGTATATGTATAGGTGAGTATGTAGGTAGGTATGTAGTTGTGTACATACGGATGTAACGATAGTTGGCCACACAGTTGTGTATGTATGAATAAGTATGGGTATATGTGAGGGGACATAATGTGTATAAGGATGTATATCTGGATATGTATAGATGAGAATGTATTTATCCTCATTGTTACTGTTGTGGCTATGGAATTAAGAGATGTGTGGCTGCGCGCATACGTATGTATGTACATACACGCACGCATGAGAGTGAGTACGGGGGGGATATACACAGCACACGTGTGGGGGGGGGAGCGCAGGCAGGCTAGCATCTTGACCGGCCACTGGCTATCCAACCGTAGCTAAGCGTAGGCAGTTTAAAACAATAGTTGCCCAATTGGAAGGAGGAAGTTAGCGGTAGTAATCAACCCTCCCCCACTAGCAGCAGAATGGTAGAGCCGTTGGAAGAGGCAACAGGATATCTTACACCGCTAAGTTTGAAAGTTTGGCATATTATTGTTGTTGTTGTTGTTGTTGTCGCCGTCATCGTCACCTTCACTGTTATTGCTACTAGAACATTAATTGCTACTAGAACATTAATAACTTGTATAAAATGAACTTCTACATAGAACCTTCCAATATATACAGAAATGACACACACACACTCAACAAAACCTCCTTTCTAAAAAACACTTCCAGCTTTCTAGATACGGCTAATAGAGCTGATGCCACAAACAACGTATGTGGTGGAATGTTTGCTTATAAAAACTTGTATATGCACACATGAGAGTAAGGGGACATCCGAGTAAGGCTGTGCACACGAACCAACACATATAGATGTGCATTGGAGTGCCTATAGCGATCTATCTATAATGTTTGTAGGCTTTTTGGGTGCCTTGTGTTTCTAAGGGTTTTTTGACATATATCTTTTCTATATGTTTGCATGTCCCACATGCTATACCTTCATTTATGTATTCTTTTTTACTACTATTATTATTTTTTTCCTCCTGTACCCTTATTTGTATTTTTTATTTTTATTTTTATTTATATTTTGATTTCAATTGTATTTTTATTTTTATTTCTGTCTTATTTTTGCTGTTGTTTTTCTTCTGGTCTCTACCACACCTCTGTTTTTACATCTTGCTCTACATCTGTATGTACCCCTTTGTGAATCTCTGAAGAGGCCTAGAGGTTCGGGCATGTAACCCCATTTCAAAATGTCATCCGATAATCACTCCGGAAAGGAATATTCGGATAGAATGGGGTCTGCCAAAACTAGGCCGTAACAGCTGTAAGATTAAACTTCTGTTCATCCTCTAATTCCTTATGTACTTTGTACTTCTATATGTAAACCATGTTGGCAAAATAACATAGTCAGCCATGGACACCTGTGCTTTGGTTCTTTCTTTCTTTTTCTTTTCTTCCTCCCTTTGTCACTTTTGCTATGAATTAAATTAATGAATTCAACGGGATACACCGTCTGCAAGTAGTTGGGTTCAGCATATTATCCTCCATTTTCTAATTGTTACACACATTTTGGGTAAAACCTCCACTTTTACCCGCTCCCATTGATTGCACCTAGTATAGCACTAGCGTAGCAATAATTGGGTACCCTCCCAGCAGTATACTGGATAGATACTATCCCTTAGTGGGTTGTACTCCCAACCCCTAACTCTCTCACGTTATATATATATATATATATATACATATGTATGTATGCATATATATATATACATATATGTATGTATATATATGCATATATATATATATATATATGTATACATACACACACACACACACACACACACACACACACACACACACACACATATATATATATATATATATATACTAGACTAGGCTACTCGTGACCCGTTGGGTCACCTGGAAATTCTGAGTTTCCCAGCAACGGATTCTTGTTTTGTGGATTTTTCCCCAGGTTATCTCGCATGCTTTCAACGAATGTTACATCGAAAAGTCAGCGACCAAACTATAACTGAAATCTATCATAAGCCAACGGGCTCGAAACAATGGAATTAAGCGTGCCATGAATATACTTTTACTTTTGGATGGGATATTTTCCTTGCTCTTTATGCAAAATGCAAACTGTTAAATTTAACTCGAATAACCTGTACACACACACACACACACACACACACACACACACACACACACACACACACACACACACACACACACACACACGCGCGCATATATATATATACAGCAGAGAGAGGCCCCGCAGACGTTGTAACTGCATCGGACACCGAAGTTCATTCCTAGATTCTTCAACAGGGTCTTAGGCTCAATTCAGATGACTACATGAAGCTCCCAGAGACTGATTAAACTCTGGCTGGAGAAGGTTGATACTGGAAGGCTATATTTGTGGCATAAGGATTCGGCTCCTTGCCATGCATCCGGAAAATTTCAGAAGTGATTGTCGGATAATTTCTTCGACAGACGTCAGCTGGTAAACATTCCAGTATGTCTATTTATTCCAATGTATTGGATTGATACACACACATGTATTAGTGGTACAGATTATCAAATACAAAGTGTTGGTAATTGCAAAAACAAGGGTGCGGAAGCATATAAGCATAGATGAGCAAATGAGGAAATGAACAGGTTGTCTATAAAACTGAATGTGTAGGTGCTAGTTCCTTACGGCCGTTTCTGCCAAGAGGCAACGAAATCTTCCTGGTAATCTCCATCTCTTCAGGTTCTGTAGGGATGAGCAGATAAGGCTTGGATAATGAATGCGCCTCTACGCTTCTTCTAAGTGGTGGTGGGGGGGGGGAGCTAACGCACACATATATAAAAGTCAGTCAACAATAGCTACAGTGTGTTTGTCTTTTTTAAAAAGCGTAGAAAAAGAGTAAGGATTAGAACAAGCACGAGGATACAGTGAAGTACATCTTAATATAATGGATTGAGCATTGTAAGGAGGAATAAGATACAGACTTCCCGTGATGTATTATAATATTCATGCTATTTCGTCCAATGCGGATAGGTGAATATATTCGTTCTCAGGAGGAGTTTTTACAGGAAGGAAACATTTTAGGTAGTAGTTCACATTATGTTTACATAACTTCAGTGGTGGGTTTGATGGTATAGTCCACGCAATAACTAGCACTTGGCTATGAATAACTGGGTACACTAGCGGCAGTATATTGGATAGGTATTATCCGTTAGTTGGTTCCTCAACCTCTAACTCACAGAGAAATATATATATATATATATATATATATATATATATATATATATATATATATATATATATATATATACTAAAACATAAATATCTTTTGAACTTATCAATTGCTATTATGTTAAGCTATAACATTTACTAAATAATTCTTTATTGCATAATATAACTATTCTGCCTTACACATTTCTCGGGTTTAGTATAGTCAATAGAATTGGCATCACTATGTATAAAACTTATTTTACCGATAACAGAGAGATGAAAGAAAGAACAAAATGTTGGTATCTGTGTGTTCACTGCTCTACCTTTCCCTTGATACTCTCAGTCTAAAGTTTATTAGTATTTAAAACTATTATATATATATATATATATATATATATATATATATATATATATATATATATATATATATATATATAAATCTTTTTCTTTATTTCTTTATTTGCAAGGAAAAGGAAGGTAGAACGTTTAGACGTAATTTGCTGAGTTTGAAAAATTATTTTATGTAAATTTAAAATAAACTGCTGTTGTTAAACCGAAAAGATCATTTTGAAGACAAAAACATTAAAGGAAATATTTAGAATAATATTCTTGTTTATTTTTTGTTTCTTTTTTTTTTGAAGAATAGACATTGTTCAATAGAATATTCAATATAAATTCTTTCTTGTCTCTAGCAATTGAATTTTAGATTATGAAAAATATTTCTATAGTAGATTTCCTCTCTGAAACAAAAGCGAGTCCAAACTGAGGCAAGTAATTTTTACTTCCCATATAAGCGCAACTAAAACATACATACCTACATTTATATACATACATAGACGCATATACATACACACATATATATGCATGTATATTGTAGTTTAATAAATCAGTTTGTTTTTTGCATATACGCTTTACTATCCATGCGACTGTAATATATACAGTAACGACAAATATGTTAAAAGAGATAAATGTACTGCTACTTTGAGGTTAAAATAGATAATGATTTAAAAAATAATATATACGAATAGTATAAAATATATCTGCAAAAACTAGATGAAGATAAACTTCATTCAACATCACTTTTTCTGGGGGGTTTTTATACACAAATATGTGCGTAAGCGCATGTGATTGTGTGTATGCATGAGTGAGTGAGTAAGTTTCTTTCTAAACAAAAATCTATCCTGACTTCGAAAATGGAACAACTTGCTTAAGCCACAGAATTTTCTCTTTTGTGATTAGGAACAGAAGACGATGTGATAATTTCAAGAATTATTAACGCCTCATCAGTGATCGGCTCACTCAGTCCACAGAGAATATATTGGCTTATGTAATGGTTGTAAATGGCTCTGATTACAACCTCGTCATGTGATGATAGTTGTGATCTAGTTACTCACATTGAGACCGAATGTTTTGTTATAACCTATGACGAATTTGGATTAATGAATACTTCTCAAAAGATAGCTGTGGACTATCAACCAGTAGCTGCTTATCTCAGTACTACACATTCACTGCTCAGTACCTTGGAGAAGATATCAACCGCAGGATTTCAAAACTGGTGATATAGGAGGTTGGAAAAAATATCCCTGGTCATAAACGGATATCAAATTCAGCGCAAAAATTGAAGTGTGCTGGGTGTACGTGCTTACAGCATTAATATATAGATGTGAAATGACGTCAGTGTCTGAAACGTTTCCACTAGCAGTGCTTGCAATGTCTTATAAGAATATCTTTGTTCCGGATACATTATTTTCATTTGTTAGCTGTGAAGTCTAGGATACTGAGACAATAACTTAAGTAGCCTAGTTAAATAGTTCGTCGAACAGGCAATCGATTGTCAAAACAGGTACCGTACAGGGAGCTGAAATAGGAAAAGCACCGGCAATTCAAGTCAAAGGAGAGATATAAAGATATACTAAAGAAAACTAGCATTGATATAAACGACTAGGATGGTGGAGAAGTCTGATTGCCAATGATGTTAAAGATCTAAGAGCAAGTGCATTAATTATGTCCAGCTAAGTACTGCAGACATATGGAAGTATCACTGCAAGAAATAATTTCTTGGCATCCGTACAATACAAGGCCAGTGATTGTGTATGCATTTCCAAAACCTGATTGCTTAGTCAGGTTGCACACGATGATGTTGAAGAACACAATAAGATGTCAACTAACTTTTCATATGTCCACTGTAGTTTGTTGTGGATCAAAACGTTATTTCAAAGCATGGCTCCTGAATGAACAAAGACCAGCTATCTCAAAAGTCACCTGTGACAAGTTAGCGTATGTTAAAGATGCTGTCATTGTCTTAACGTAGTCATACTTGTACATCAGTTGACGTAGAAATATATTCTTTTCTACTCTAGACACAAGGCCCGAAATTTTGGGAGAGGGAGCCAGTCGATTAGCTCGACCCCAGTACTCAACTGGTACTTAATTTATCGGCTCCGAAAGGATGAAAGGCAAAGTCGACCTCAGCGGAATTTGAACTCTGAACGTAAAGACAAACGAAATACTTTGAAGTAGATATATATTAAAAATGCTAGGTATTGAAATAAAAATATATCAACCTATTTTTCCTTTGTTATTATTATTACTTATTACTTATTATTTCCTATGTTACTCTTTACTCCTTACTCTTTTACTTGTTTCAGTCTTTTGACTGTGGCCATGCTGGAGCACCGCCTTTAGTCGAGTAAATCGACCCCAGGACTTATTCTTTGGAAGCCTAGTACTTATTCTATCGGTCTCTTTTGCCGAACCGCTAAGTTACGGGGACGTAAACACACCAGCATCGGTTGTCAAGCGATGTTGGGGGGACAAACACAGACACACAAACACATACATATACATATATATATGCATATATACGACAGGCTTCTTTCAGTTTATGTCTACCAAATCCACTCACATGGCTTTGGTCGGCCTGAGGCTATAGTAGAAGATACTTGTCCAAGATGTCACGCAGTGGGAGTGAACCCGGAACCATGTGGTTGGTAGGCAAGCTACGCCTGCACCTATATATGTTATTAATATTACTTAATGAATTGTGTAAAGTTTTCATAATATATTTATCGTTAATGACATGTTGTTTATCTACCATATGCTTACTATACGGCGGGGATGCTGATACTATCCTGGCTTTAAGGGCATCACGAAAGGTGTGGGTGGAGGCCTAACCTTCCGGGTTCTTTACAGGGCTTAGAAAAATTGAAGGACCGCTGAAATTAGTGCGTGAATCTAAGAGAAGAATATGTTGAATAAAATCATAATTAACCGATCCTCCTGTATATTCTTTTACCCAAAACCAGGAACTTTTCGGCAATCCCTCGTATATTCCATTTTTCCTGAACTTGTTTTTAGACTGACTTTTCATAATACTTTCCGTGGTGCTGAGGAATTTAAAAGAAACGGTTATGATTACATATATTGACTAAACGAAATTCATTGCTTCAAATTCTACCACTAGTTGCCTCTTTTCTTTTGAACGTTTCTGTTTTTGTACATGGAATACTGACATTCTATACTTCGCGCTGAATTCAGAATTTAAATTTTTCAAATACGACTCTGTGCACTTTTCGGAAGAAAAGAAAGTAAGAAACATTGTTTGAATAAAGAAAAGAATACGAAATGTTGGAAATTTTTGAAATTACTGTGGCACTTCTCTATCGTTGCAAGATTAAGTTCAAGTTTTTTTTCAGGGACTCGTTAAATGATTAACGTATTAGGATACGCCTACATCGTTTCTGAAAAGTAATCTTACTCTGGTTAAAATAAATTAAAATATATATTCGCTGTGATAGCGATCTTACTTTGTCAGAGTCTCGGAATCCCAGTCTCAAGTGATAAAATATACATACATACATACATACATACAAACATACATACATGCATGCATACATACATACATACATACATACATACATACATATATACGTACATACATATATACGTACATACATACATAATAAATATTAGGGTAAGAAAAAGTTTAGAAATTTTTACTACCAGTGGCCTAGCATGTAGAAAACTAGTTAATAGATTATATTTTATTCGTATAAATAAAGTGTACATTTAAAGACAAAAGAGATAACCATCATAGGACACCTAGCATGCTAGAAGGAGTAGCCATAATCCAAACCACTATTAGGAATAAATTTCGAAGGGAGTGAAAAATAAAAATATTTACCACCTATCTCCTGGACCATGGCTACTCCTTCTTGCATACTAGGTGTCCTATGATGGTCACCTCTTATGTTTTTAAATGTACACTGTATTTATGCATACATAACTATACATACATACATATATATACATACATACATACATACATACATACATACATACATACATACATATATACATACATATATATACAGCGTTGTTCATGCCAACTGAGTTGAAGGGCTCACCAAACACTGACGACCAAGCCATTGTTTCGTTAAAATATTATTCCTAAAATGTAGCCCACTGGAGGCTACCAGAAGGTATTTCAAAATTAAATTCAGTCATTTTACTAGAGTTATCAATTGTGAAACACTACTGTCGGTTAATACTGCTGTTTCACAAAGCTGAAGATTTTTGGAATTTTATTGATTAACAGATACATACATGCCTACATACATACATACATACATGCATACATACATACATACATACATACATGCATACATACATACATACATACATACATACATACATGCATACATACATACATACATACATACATACATACATACATACATACATATGTATGCACACACACACACACACACACACACACACACACACACACATATATATACATTCATAAACATTTTTTTTTAGTTTCAGCTTAAAGTTGCGGCCATGCTGCTGCACCGCCGTGATATTGTATATATCTGTGTGTGTATATATATATACATACGTATTTGTGAGTATAGCAGATATGATATAATATTGTATATATGTATGCATGTATATATATATATATATATATATATATGTATGTATAAATATATATGTATGCATGTATATATATATATATATATATATGTATGTATAAATATATATGTATGCATAAATATATATGTATGTATGTATGTATATATATATATATATATATATATATATATATATATATATATATATATATATATATATACATATATATATACATATATATATATATATATACATATATATATATATATATATATATATATACATAAACAAAATACCGAAAAACAATGAAGCAAACATTCAGAAGCTAACATATATTTAGAATAGTTATTTACAAGAAGGAATATTTGTATGTGGCTGCTAGCTTGGGAGATATGGAGAGAAAGTCTATAAATTATTCAGCGTATTGATATTTTAAACTTTTCTGGTGTTAAATAAGTATCTCATAGAGATTGCTGTTATGCTGACCAAGTGAAAAAATGTCAATAAACCTGCATTTTATTGAAGTTTTTTCTTACAAGAACTATGAACAAGACTTATTTCTAGAAGCGAAAGAATTTGAAAAAGTATTGCAAGCATTATTTGTTAGAACCATATTTCAGGTTTGATATGAAAAGAAAAATAACATTAAAAAATTGCAAATAATAAAAAACGAACTTTGAAACCCCTTGCACAAAATTTAAGCTTGTAATTTATTGCCAGTGAGGAATTTGATATATGGTTATAGTAATTGCATGTCTGTTTGAATAAATATCATTTTCAGATATAACGTCTTCACATGCCAAACAGGTTTATAGACGCCGGTACAAAGATTTTGTTATGAAATTAAATATTTAGACCAAGTTAGGACTATTGGAAATTTAGCTTTCCAGCACAAGCAATAAAGATGGTATGGCGTAAAATAAATCCGCTCATCAATTCATAATTGAGGAGCTAGGTATACGATAATTTATCATTTTAAAGTATTTCACAATTTGTTATGTATAATAATAAATGTCTTCAAATATATTTCGGAAACAATATGAAGTTACATATAGCTGATTGCTTCATTTTTAAGTTATAAAATGCTAAAGGCACTTACAGACCAATACATAGAGTCACATATGCACACACTGAAAGTGTCACGAAGATACATACAAAGAAACACACGTACACTTGTCAAGCGTTAAAAACAATTTCTTCGAGACATGAGTAATACTAATTACAAATCGACAATCACAACAGATTTGAAGACACTAAAACGGAACGCAGAACGAAAAGCGAGTGTGTACAGGGTATGTGTGTATGAGCGTGTGTGTGTGTGTGTGTGTGAGTGTGTGTGTGTGTGTGGGTGTGTGTGTGTGTGTGTGTGGTGTATGTATGTGTGTGTGTACGCGTGTGTGCTTGTGTGTTTGAGGAACCTCGCTTTGCTCAGATGTTGAATATCTTGAAACACTTTTATCAAAATTAAATGACTTAACTTTTAACCAATATTTATCCAGCACATTTTGTGTGCAATTATATTTACAATTAAGTTTTATTCTAATTGCAGATTCGGGTGTAAAGTTGAAATATTTCAGGTTTTTATGATGTGTGAAAATTTTGATACTATGTTTAGTGATAATTTCAAACGACTATTCATAGGTTTTACTTTATATATATTCTTACAATCCCAAACTGATCCGCAATCCATAGAAAAGAAGCAATTCTAACAGAACGACGTTATATTCAGCAAGGTCCCTGGGGTAGATAACATCTCTTATTTCGTAATTTGGGGCATTGAAAAAGAGTTACTTGCTTATCTCAACACGTACGCATACAATTTGGAATTGTTTGTGAGATAAATTATCAATTTTATCATATCAACTTCAGGAACTGTAAGGTAATGACCCTGATTGGTGTATGACAGCCATAGAAGATGACGGTGTTATTGGATAGAAGGCGTGAGTTGAGATAAGACATTTTATGGGATGAGTGAAATGCGTGGAATAAAAACACCTTATATCCTGACACAAGACGTCATTCTGGTTGTTTTGATCATATAAGAGAAGATTTTTATTGCTACTCTTATACTCTTAAATAGTTCTGGTGCTCCCAAATATCCATCAACATAATGGATGCTTTATACTCTGAGCTGCAGATTGTGAAGAGAGACATCAGTGTACTGAAGAGAACTAAGAAACCGGGTTGGATAGCTGGATGCATCCTTAACATCAACTATTGAGTAAATTAACTGGTTCTATCAAGGCTTGTTGAATAATGACGGAATTAATATATGTATGTGTAAGGAGGCGAACTGACAGAATCGGTACCGCGGCGGAAAACATGCTTAGTAGCATGCCCTCCGAATTTACGTTCTGAGTTCAAATGCCTCCGGGATCGACTTTGCATTCCATCATTTCGGGGTCGATTTGAAATGATGGACCCAATCTGTATGTGTGTATTTATATGTATATACAGAGAGAAAGAGAGAGAGAGAAAGAGAGAGAGAGAG